>NC_081570.1:104751652-104771624 GCF_022355385.1 Mustela nigripes | reverse complement strand
GGAAGAAGATGATGCAGCAGCAGCAGCCAGAAAGTTCAGGATAGTTCAGCCCAGTACATCACAGTCATGAGACATTAGGCACCCCAATTAAAGAGAATTTACCCCTTTCTGTCATTTGATGTCATGCCAACTTCTGTGAGGTAGGAAAGAAGTTAACAGTTCCAAAGGACAGATGGGTCTTTCTTGCCTTCAGACCATCTCATGTCCTGACACCAAAAACCTTTCAGGGAGCCTTTGGAGGAGCCCCGCCATCACTAGAAATGGTTTAGTAGAATGAGGAGGGGCTCTTCCAGAAAAGCTAGGTCACATAGAGGTGGATTAAATGGGATGAATGCCTGTTAAAGACAAAACATGTTTCTCTTACCATTCCCAATGAAAAAGCAATAACTTACTTGCACCTCTACTGTTTCTTCTAATCTTGTCAAATTTTAATATGGTGACATAAATGATTTTAATGTTTCTCCTCAGTTTTCCTACTCTTTGTTTATGGATGATATGACCTCAAGTGATTATGATGAAAAAAAAAAAGCCATAACATACATACAGTGATTAGCAAAATGCTTAGCACAATATCCCTCAGTGAGTATTATTGTTATGATAATTTTTTTCCTTTTGAGAGAGAGCAAGAATGAGCATACAGGTGGGAGTGGGGAGAGAAAAGTGAAGGGGCAGAGGGAAATGGAGAGAGAAAACCTAAAGCAGGATCCACACCTAGCACAGACGCCAAAGGGTCATGAGACTTGAGATCTTGAGATCTTGAGACTTGAGACCCTGAGATCCTGACTTGAGCCAAATTCAAGAGTTGGATGCTCAACTTACTAAGCCACACAGTTGGCCCTCTTAAAGGAGCTTTTACTAGTGCCACAAAACACTCATACCTGTGTGACTTCTAGTAAGTCATATAACTTCTGTGAGCCTTCATTTTCATCACTTTTCAGGGGAGGAGATTTGACAGATTTTCCTTCCATAGAAAGTCAGGTACTACCAACACGAGAAAAATAGGCTTCTTTAAAGCTATTTCTTCCTGGCATCCAGAGACTCATCTAGTAAGAAGAAGCTATGGCCAAGGTGTTGTCCTCTAGGATCTTGATGGCTTCCTATCTAAGGTTTAGGTCTTTCATCCATTTTGAGTTTATTTTTGTATATGTGTTAGGAAGTGGTCCAGTTTCATTCTTTTGCAGGTAGCTGTCCAGGTTTCCCAACAGCATTTATTGAAGAGACTCTTTTTTCCATTAGATAGTCTTTCCTGCTTGGCCAAAGATTAGCTGGCCAGGTAGTTGTGGGTCCATTCCTGGGGTCTCTATTCTGTTCCATTGATGTATGTGTTTGTTTTTGTGCCAGTACCCTACTATCTTGATGACTGACGCTTTGTATTGTAGCTTTAAGTGTGGAATCTGACGCCTCCAGCTTTGCATTTCTTTTTCAGGATTGCTTTGGCTGTTCAGGGTTTTTGTGGTTCCATCAAAATATTAAGATTGTTTGTTCTATTGAGCACTAGCTGTGGCGCATAAACAATGAATTCTGGAATACTGAAAAGAAAAAAAAATATTGTTGTTCTAGGTCTTTGAAAAATGCTGGTGGTATTTTAATAGGGATTGCATTAAACGTGTAGATTGTTTGGGGTCCTATAGACATTTTCACAATTGTTGTTTTTCCAGTCCATGAGCATGGGATGTTTTTCCATTTCTTTTTGTCCTGCTCAGTTTCTTTCATTAGTGTTCTGTAGTCTTCAGAGTAGAGATGTTTTACTTCTTTGATTAATTATATTCTAGGTGTCTTACGGCCTTTGGTACAATTGTACATGGGGTCCATTCCTCCATTTCTCTTTCTGCTGCTTCATTATTGGTGTATAGAAATGCAGCTGATTTCTGTACATTGACTTTACATCCTGCAACATTACTGAATTCATGTACCCATTGTAGCAATGATGTGGTTGGAGCTAGAGTGTGTGATGCTGAGAGAAATAAGTCATTCAGAGAAAGACAAATACCATAGGATTTCACTAACATAAGGAATTAAAGAAACAAAACAGATGAGCATGGGGAGAAAGAAAAGAGAAAGGCCAGCCATATACCAGACTCTTAACTTTAGAGAATAAACTGATGGTTATTGGAGGGGAGGTAGGCAAGGGGATGGATAAATGGATGATGGGCATCAAGGAGGGTACTTGTTGGGATCAGCACTGGGTGTTGTGTGGAAGTGATGAGTCACTAAATTCTATTCCTGTAGCTAATATTATACTCTATTTTAACTAACTGGAATTCAAGTAAAAACTTGAAATGAGAAAACAAAAACCCTTGCTGAATCTCACAGAATAATATCATTATGCATTGTGCATGGAGACTGTCATGGGGTAGGGTGAAGATAAGCTTTCAGAAGTGGTTGCTCCAGTCCTCTGTCCTCTACTTTTTTTTATATATTTTTTTCCAGCGTAACAGTATTCATTGTTTTTGCACCACACCCAGTGCTCCATGCAATCTGTGCCCTCTCCAATACCCACCACCTGGTTCCCCCAACCTCCTACCCCCACCCCTTCAAAACCCTCAGACTGTCCTCTACTTTGAATGTTCAGTGATGCCTGGCCAAACCCATGCACCTTCAACTCAGGCCTAAGTCCAGCCACTAAATTGAAGAGATTGATGCCATCGATGCACAACAAACAACCCTTCAGAATTTCGTTAGAAAAAAAAAAAAAAGACAGTTTTACTTGAGCCCAGATTAGGACAGCTGTGTGGGATAGGAAGTCTTCACAAAGAAGAGAGTGTTCTAACAAAGGGACATTTGGTGTCAGGTTATATCGCTTTTTTATATAAAATGTTGCAAATTATTAAACAAAAGACATTGTAGAAAGACCCTGCAGTTCCAGATGTTAAGCTTCTACTATATTCAGGGTTGAATGACTTTAATGTCATGGGAACCAGGGAAGTGTCTTCCTTTTTCTTCTCTTTTCCCAAATGCTCCTTTTGGGCTATTTTCTTTTATTAAGCAGATGTACATTGTGTGCTCGGTGTAGAGAGAGAGCCCCTTCTTTGAGTTTTCATAGACTCCTTTTCACTTTTGGTAAAGGTGAAAGCACCACTTCTTTGGGGAGCCCAGGAGCAGTACCCACAAACACTAAAAGTTGACAATTTCTTTTGTTGGTGCTACAGGAGCCTCTTAAGTCTTTGGCTCCTCAGATCTAGGAGGGAATCCTGTGCTGAGAGAGTGAGGATATGCTTCAGGGCATCACTTCCCCTGCCTGCCTATTTCTCTCTTCTCAGGCTCAGATTCTATGTCATTTAACACCACTTCACACATCCACAGTGGGTATCATCCATCACTGAGCCATGACCTTGAACTTCCTGTGTTTGGTTAGAGGAATACAACCTCAGATGAATGGCATGAGGTCATGTCAAAGGAATCTATCAAGCAGTGCTCCATCTTTTAAAAATAGTTTTACTTCTTTGAAACTTGAATTTCAGCTATCTTACAGTGTTAACATGAGTTTCAGGAGTATAATGTGGTGATTGAACATTTCCATACATTGCCCAGTGCTCCTTCACACAAGTACACTTTGTAACCCCCATCACTTTCACCCATTCCATGGCCTCCCTCCCCTCTGGCTACCACTGCTTTGTTCAGTATAGTTAAGAGTCTGTTTCTTGATTTGTCTCTCTCCCTTTTCTTTTGTTTTGCTTATATATTTTGTTTCTTATGCTTCACATACGAGTAAAATGATATGGTATTTATCTATATCTGACTGACTTAATTCATTTAGTATAATACACTCTAGATCCATCTGTCTCATTTTAAATGGCAAGACGTTATTCTTTTCTATGGCTGAATAATATTCTGTGGTAGAAATATACCACATTGTCTTCACCAGTCATCTGTGGATGGACATCTGGGCTCTTTCCATAATTTGGTTATGAATGTCTTCCTGCTAATTAGTGTTTATGTATTCCTGGGAGTCAATATCCAGTAGTAGGATTATTGGATGATAGGGTAGTTCTGTTTTTACCTTTTTGAGGAACCTCCATACCATTTTCCACAATGGCTACACCAGTTTGTGTTCCCCCCACATTTTGGTAAGAGGGTTCCCTTTCCTCCACAGCCTTTCCCAGACTTGTTGTTTCTTATATTTTTGATTTTAGCCCTTCTGACAGGTGTGAGTTGATATCTCAGTGGTTTCTCCCTTTTTGAAGTTTTTACCTACTTATTTGAAACAGAGAGCATGAGTGGGAAAGTGTTGGAGAAGGAGAAGCAAGCTCCCCACTGAGCAGGGAGTCTGATGGGGGACTCAATCACAGTGAAATGTGGTCCTTATGACCTAATCAAAACAGCAAGAAAAGCATTGCATATGTTTTGGTGAAATTTACTGATGACACCAAGACAACCCTTGACTATGGATACATTGTGGATTCCCAGAAAGCTTGTGTGTCCAAACCCTACTTGTCTAAAGACTGCACATATTTTTTTTTTCTAAACACTTTTCTTGCCATGAATTCCTGCAAACGTCATAATGCAAAACCAGCAAACACGGATGGTATTTAGGCTGGATCCTAATCAGAGAGACCTTGAGAATGCCAGAAGTCCTGTGATTGCTTGGTCTACCAGCATCAGTCTGAAACTGTCCTTTTGGATGGGGTCTTTGCCTGGTTTTGGGATCAGAGTAATGCTGCCTTCATCAAAAGAGTGTGAAAGTTTTCATCTTGTTTCTACTTTTTGAAACAGCTTCAGGAGAATAGGTATTATTTTTTCTCTGAAAGTTCATTAGAATTCCCCAGAGAATCTATCCAGTCCTGGAGTCCTGTTTTCTGGGAGGTTTTTGATCACTGTTTCAATCTCATTCCTAGATGTCAGTCTATTCATGTTGTCAGTTTCTTCCTGTTTCACTCTGGGAAGTTTAGAGGTTTCCAGAAATACATCCATTTCTTCTAGGTTGCTGAACTTATTGGCATATAACTGTTGATAGTAATTTCAGATGATTTTTTTTTCTATTTCCTTGGTATTAGTTGTGATCTCTCCCCCTTTCGTTCATAATTTTATTAATTTGGGTTCTCTCTCTCTCTCTTTTTTTTTTTATTAGTTTGACCCGTGGTTAATCAATCTTATGGATTCTTTCAAAGAAACAGCCTCACGTTTCCAAGATGTGTTTTCCTGTATCTCTAGTTTCTAACACATTGATTTCTGCTCTATTCATGATTATTTCCCTTCTCATGTGTGCAGTTGGCTTAAGTTGTTGTTGATTTTCCTGCTCCTGAAGGTGTCAAGAGAGCTGGTGTATTTCGGGTTTTTCCGGTTTTGTGAGTGAGGCTCAGATGGCTATGTATTTCCCCTAGGAGACTCCAGGCTCCAAGTTTGGGAGGGATTAAGAAAGGGGCTTCTAGGGGACACCTGGGTGGCTCAGTTGGGTTAAAGCCTCTGCCGTCGGCTCAGGTCATGATCCGAGGGTCCTGGGATCGAGTCCCACATTGGGCTCTCTGCTTGGTGAGGAACCTGCTTCCCCTTCTCTCTGTCTCTGTCTGCCTCTCTTCCTACTTGTGATCTCCTTCTGTGATATAAATAAGTAAAGCCTTAAAAAAAAAGAAAGAAAATTTGCTTTCATATCTTTAACATATACCAATTTCTTTAATTGATCTGTTGGCTTTTTTATAAGATGGCAGTAGTGAGTATGAGACTCTGAAATACCACCTTATAAGCTGCCACTCTGGAGTCTCCCTTCTGTCTAACTGCATCAGCTCAGTGGACACTGAGTTCAAAAGTCATGTCACGGAAATGACAGCGATGCGATACCATAGAATGGGAAACTTGGGTGGGCAACAAGATGACAGGCTTTTGAAGGAAATGCTTCTTTTGTCTCAGGGATCAGTCAGTATCAAGAGGTCACCACCCCACCCTATTCAACTGTATGCTGCTCCCATTACATTCCTCTGGAATCTGGGGCAAATGCTGAGTTCCCAGTGTTCATGTCACCTGTGGCTGCCAAAGCATCCAGGACTTGTCGGGCTCTATGGGTTCTCCTTTCAGGCCCCTCCTTCCCTCCCTCTTCCCAAGACCCTGTGGGACGGTGGTCCCTACACATTCCCCCTGCTGAGTGGGACACTTGCATCACATCTCTTTTCCCCCTACAAACCTTCTTCCTCACACCTGGACTTACCACACCCACCTTCTGGGTCTGTCTTTCTTCTCCGTTTGTTCTCTTACAATTTTGGTTCTGATTTCCCACATATTCAATGAGTCTTTTGGTTGTTGTTCTTATTCCTACTTTACAGGTTTCATTTTCAAGAGCTAATTTTCTAGGAGGTGCTCCCAGTGAGGTCTCAGAAGCCACAGGAGGCCTAAACCCGGGGGGGGGGGGGGGGGTTGTCGACATCACTTCCTGCCTGGTCGCCAGCAGTCCATTGGCCACGAGGGTGGGATGGGCAGGGAAAGCTGTCTGTCTGGATGGTATGCAGAAGGGAGAAGGTAACAATCAATGGCCCAGACTAATGAGCGTGTCTAGTTGTTGTTGTTGTTGTTTACAAATAGAAGTATTGTAATATTATTGTTTATTTTTAATTGTGGTAAAATTCACATAACATAATATTTACCATTGCAACCATTTTCTCCAGATTTTTTAAGGTATAATGAGCACATAAAATTACATATATTTAAAGTATACAATCTGATGATTTAATATACATATGCATTATAAAATGATTAATGCAATCAAATTAATGAACACATCATCTCACAATCACCTGAATTTTTTTGTAATATTTTATTTATTTATTTGAAAGAGAGACAGTGAGAGAGAGCATGAGCGAGAAGAAGGTCAGAGGGAGAAGCAGACTCCCATCGAGCTGGGAGCCTGATGAGGGACTCAATCCTGGGACTCCAGGATCATGACCTGAGCTGAAGGCAGTTGCCCAACCAACTAAGCCACCCAGGCACCCACCTGAATTTTTTTTAATAAGCAAGCTTAAAATCTGTTCCCTTAGCAAGTTTCAAGGGCACTCTACAGTATTATAGCTACAGTTGCCATGCTGTACATTAGATCCTCATAACCTATTCATCTTGTAACTGAATGTTCTTACCCTTTGACCAATATCTCCCATATGACCCACCTCCCAGCCACTGGTAACCATCATCCTACTATTTGTTTCTGTGAGTTTACTTCTTTATTTTTTAAAAGTCCATGTATAGATGATAGCACACAGTATTTGTCTTTCTCCTTCTGGCTTTTTTCACTTAATATAATGTCCTCCAGTTTCATCCATGTTGATACAAATAGCAGAATTTCCTTCTTTTTCATGACCAAATAATATTCACACTTGCTTTATCATTAAAGTATAATGGATATACAATATTATATTAGTTTCAGGTGTACAACACATTAATTTGACAATTATGCACACTACTCAGTATTACTCAATAAGTGTAATCACCATCTGTCACTATACCCTGTTATTACAATACAATTGAGTATATTCTTTATGCTGGACTTTTCATGTCCATGACCTACATTTTATTCACCTGTGCAACACTTAAGTTGTTTCATTGTCTTGGCTACTGTCAACAATGTTACAATGAACATGGGGTGCAGATATCTCTTTGAGATCCTGTTTTCAGTACCTTTGAATATACACCCCAAAGTGGGATTGCTGCCTCACATGGTAGTTTTACTTTCATTCTTTTTGGAAAAAAAATGGCTGTATCAACTTATGTTTCTACCATGTACAGGGGTTCTATTTTCCCCACAACCTTGACACATCTTCCTTATCCACTCGTCCGTTGAAGGGCATCTTGGTTCTTCCCACAGTTAGGTGACTGTGGACATTGATGCTATGAACACTGGGGTACAGATGGCCCTTCTTTTCACTACATCTGTATCTTTGGGGTAAATACCCAGGAGTGCAATTGCAGGGTCATAGGGAAGCTCTATTTTTAATTTCTTAAGAAATCTCCACACTGTTCTCCAAAGTGGCTGCACCGACTTGCATTCCCACCAGTAGCGTAAGAGGCTTCCCCTTTCTCCACATCCTTTCCAACACACATGATTTATTGTTTTGTTAATTTTGGCCTTTCTAACTGGTGTAAGGTGATATCTTAATGTGGTTTTTATTTCAATCTCCCTGATGGCTAGTGATGATGACCATTTTTTCATGTGTCTGATAGCCATTTGTATGTCTTCATTGGAAAAGTGTCTGTTCATGTCTTCTGCCCATTTTTTGACATGATTATCTGTTTTGTCTGTGCTCCATTTGAGAAGTTTTTATAGATCCTGGATATCAGCCTGCTGTCTGTACTGTCATTTGAAAATATTTTCTCCCATTCCGTGGGTTGTCTCTTTGTTTTGTTGACTGTTTCCTTTGCTGTTCAGAACCTTCTGATCTTGATGACATCCCAAAAATTCATTTTCGCTTTTGCTTCCTTTGCCTTTGAAGACATATCTTGATAGAATTTGCCATGGCTGATATCAAAGAGGTTACTCCCTATGTTTTCTTCTAGGATTCTGAAGGATTCCTGCCTCACATTGATGCCTATTATCCATTTAGAGTTTATCTTTGTGTATGGTGTAACAGAATGGTCAAGTTTCATTCTTCTATATATAGCTGTCCAATTTTCCAAGCACCATTTATTGAAGAGACGGTCTTTTTTTCCACTGCATATTTTTTCCTGCTTTGCCGAAGATTATCTAACCATAGAGTTGAGGGTCCATATTTGGGTTCTCTCCTCTGTTCCAGTGGTCTATGTGTCTGATTTATGCCAGACACATAGACCACTTTATGTCATGCTGTCTTGGTGATCACTGCTTTGTATTAAAGCTTGAAATCAGGCAATGTGATGCCCAAGGTTTGTTTTTCTTTTTCAACATTTCCTTAGCAATTGATGGTCTCTGCTGATTCCATACAAATTTTGGGATCGTTTGCTCCAGCTCTTTGAAAAATGCTAGTGGAATTTTGATCAGAATGGCACTGAAAGTAGAGAATGATCTAGGTGTTATAGACATTTTTACAATGTTTATTTTTCCAATCCATGAGCATGGAATGGTCTTCCATATTTTTGTGTCTTCTTCCATTCCTTTCATGAGTGTTCTGTAGTTCCTCAAGTACCAATCCTTTTCCCCTTTCCTTAGGTTTATTCCCAGGTATCTTATGGTTCTTGGTGCTATAGTAGATGGAATCGATTCTCATAATTTCCCTTTCTGTATTTTCATTGTTAGCATATAAGAAAGCAACTAGTTTCTGTACATTGACTTTGTATCCTGACACATTACTGAATTGCTGTATGAGTTCTAGTAGTTTGGGGATGGAGCTTTCTGGGTTTTCCATATAAAGTATCCATAAACTGTCATGTCATCTGTGAAGAAAGAGAGTTTGACTTCTCCCTTGCCAATTTGAACACCTTTTATTTCTCTTTGTTGTCTGATTGCTGTTGTTAGGACTTCTAATACGATATTGAACAAGAGTGGTGAGAGTGGGCATCTTTGTTGTGCTCCTGATCTCAACGGGAAGGTAGTCAGCTTATTCCCTTTGAGGATGCTGTGCATTTTACATAAATACACTTTGTGAAGTTGAGGAATATTCCCTCTATCTCTATACTTTGATTCATTTTAATCAGGCCCAGATGCTGGATTTTTTCAAATTTTTTTTTTCTGCATTGATTGAGAGGACCATGTGGTTTCTATCTCTTCTTTATAGAAACAAAGACTTCACAGGTAACACAATGTCAATAAAAACGTATCTCTGAATTATCACTCTCAACATGAATGACTTAAATATGCCCAAAGACCAACACAGGGTTGCAGATTGGATAAAACGACAGGACCCATCCATATGTTGTCTACAAGAGACACATTTTGAACCAAAGGATACATCCAGACTGAAAGTGAAGGGATGGAGAAGCATTTTTCATGCAAAGGGGGCTCAAAGGAAGGCTGGGGTACCAATTCTCATACCAAATAAATTAGATTTTAACTAAAGATTGTAGTCAGAGATACAGAAGGACACTACATAATTCTTAAAGGGACTATCCACCAAGACGTTCTAACAATTGTAAATATTTATGCCCCCAATGTGGGAGCAGCCAATTACATTAGAAAACTGTTAACTGGAGTGTTGTGGGGGAGAGATTGGGTGGCTCAGTAGGTTAAGCCTGTGCCTTCAGGTCAGGTTCTGGGATTTAGCCCCACAGTAGGTTCTCTGCTCAGCAGGGAGTCTGCTTCCCCCTTTCTCTCTGCCTACCTCTCAGCCTACATGTGATCTCACTCTGTCAAATAAATATAAATAAATAAATAAATAAAACTGTTAAGAGAGAGAGTCATATTGATATAAATACATTAATAGAAGAAGATCTTAACATGCCACTTTCAGTAATAGATCATCCAAGCAGAAAATGAATAAAGAAGCAAGAGGATTGAACAACACATTGGACCAGATGGACCTCATGGATATATACAGAACATTCCACCCTAAAACAACAGAATACTCATTCTTCTTGAGTGCACATGGAACCTTCTCTAGAATAGACCACATACTGGGTCCCAAATCAGGGCTCAAATGATACCAAAAGATTAAGATTATTCCGTGCATATTCTCAGATCACAATGCTTTGAAACTGGAACTCGACCACAAGAAAAAGTTCGGAAGAAATTCACACACCTGCAAGCCACAGACCACCCTGCTTAAGAATGCTTGGATCAACCAGGATATCAAAGAATAGCTTAAACTATTCAAGGAAACAAATGAGAACAAAGACACTTCAGTCCAAAACCTATGGGATATATAGCCATCCAAGTCTTCCTCAAAAAAATTGAAAAATCCAGAAAACACAGGCAGTCTTTACACCTTAATGAACTGGAGAATCAACAATGAATTAATCCAATTCCTGACACAAGAAGGGAAATAACCAGGATTGGAGCAGAGATCAATGAGATGGAAACTGGAGATAAAGTAGAACACATCAATGAAACTAGAAGCTCATTTCTTGAAAGAATTGATAAGATCAATAAACCATTGGCAACACTAATCCAAAAGAAAAAAGAGAAGGCCCAAATTTAAAAAATTATGAATGAAAAGGAAGAGATCACAACTAACACCAAGGAACTAGAAACAATCATCAGAAATTATTATAAGCAGTTATATGCCAATAAGTTTAGCAACGTAGATGAAATGGATGTATTCCTGGAAAACTGTAAACTTCCAAAATTGAACAAGGAAGAAACTGACAACCTGAATAGACTGATAACTAATAATGAGATTGAAGCAATGATCAAAATGCTCCTAAAAAACAAGAGCCCAGGACCTGATGGGTTCCCTAGGGAATTCTACCAAACGTTCAAAGAATAGATAATACCTATTGTCCTAAAGCTGTTTCAAAAAATTGAAGCAGAAGGCAAACTTCCAGATCCTTTTAATGAAGCCAAGATTACCCTGATCCTCAAACCAGGCAAAGACCCAAAAAAAGGAGAATTTCAGACCAATATACCTGATTAATATGGATGCAAGGCTCTCGTCGAGATCCTAGCAAATAGGATCTAACGGCATATTAAGAAGATTATTCACCATGACAAGGTGTGATTTATTCTTCGTTGCAAGGATGATTCAACATTTGCAAATCAGTCAATGGGATAGTACACATATATTTAGATTCAGTCCTGGCATCAGACAAAATCATAGAAAAACCCTGTGAAGTGGGAAAGATATTACATTATTAAATTATACTGAGCTGTGTAATTGCAGGCTCCATTAACCCCTCCTACCCACCTGCATATCCCACAAAACTTTTCAGTAGAGTTTGTTCGTGCCCTCATGTAGAGTCTAAGGATATAATAACTTGAACTCTTACTCCACTGTTCCACTATTTCCCCTATATGCTACTGAGTGCAAGGTATATAGACTGCCCATTCCCATTTTCAGAGAGACTTCAGTGAGGGCAGAGGGTAATGTGGTTATCCAGGGAATATTCTGTTCCTTGGTCTACTTCTCTACTTAGTGTGCCAACTTTTGTCAGCCAGTGGACTTCTGAGAACACACGGGAAACCCAACAAGTACTAAAAGTATAGGGTCTCTGGGTTGATCTTGGGAAGTGTCAGCCAACATTTAGAATTCTCTCAGGGCTCAGAATGGCTCTTGACCTGCAAGGACCCTATCCTGTCCTGAGGGGAGGCACTCCAGATTCCTGATGCAGCACCTTACGATTTCCAAGGCAACACACACAGAGAGATGCACACACAACCTCCAATATTTTCTTATTGGCAAAAATGTTTACAAGTCTGTGATATGCAGCTGACTTAAATTTGAGCAAGGGTGGGAGAAATATCTAGAGGACAACACTTGGAACAACACTGAACTCCCCACCCAGAGGAGCTCCAAGGTCTCAGCCGGGGATGCTGGTGGCAGGGAGAAGCATGCCTATGGAATGCTGTAATGGAGCAGGAGGATGGTGGGGGCGGAGGGGGCGGCAACATGGAGTGCAGGGGGAAAGAGAGAGGGAAGATGGGAAGGTGAGAGAGTGAGATTGCTCTGGCATCCTGCTGGGGGCAGCTCCAGAGCCCTGAGACCTACTTGCAATGGCCTCCGTGGACACCGTCCTTCAATTTGGAGCGTCTGTCCAAAGAACAAGGACTCCTGTAGTCTTATTATCCCTGTAGGTGTTGATCCAAGGCTCTGGGGCTGAGGTGAAATCCCATCTGTCGCTCCTCCTCACTGAGGGCAAAATCCAGGGGTGTCCACACGCAGAAAGATAAAATTCTATCCTGGGCAAGAATATCTTTCAAATCTCAAGCGTGTAAATAGCATGTGGGAAGGAAGAAATAAAACTATAGATGACCTTGTACAACATATTTTAGAACAGTACGTGTACACTTCCGGGTTCCCTTTTTATAAACAAAGCATACTACTCTAACTATATGTTCTCATCCTTATGATTATCCTAATACCATTTGTTTCTCTAGCTTACTTTATTATATGTATACAGTGTAGAATACAAATAACTTGCAAAAGAGGCATCAGTTGACTATGTTTTCACTAAGGCTTCCAGTCCACAGCTACTATTACTAGTTCAGTCTTGGGCAGTCAAACATTATACACAGATTTTTGACTTTGAGAGTCAGCACCCTTAACCCTGCATTCTTCAAGGGTCAACCTGCATCTCTATTTACAGAGCACATGCTCCTAAACATAGAAAAATCTCAAGTCATCCACACACAAGAATATTAGCGTCCATAAACTCATTCTGTAAGGTTGCAGGGACCATGTATACACACATCAGGTGTGCTTCCATGCACTAGCAATGATCGATCAGAGGAGATTAAGAAAAGCAATTCCATTGACAGTGGCACCCAAAACAGTAGAATATGTAGGCATCAGTTCCTTCAAGGAGAAGTAAGACCTGCTTACTGAATAGTAAAAAACATTGCTGTAGGAGATTACAGACCTAATGAGCAAGAAACTGTGCTCATGTATGGCAGATTTACTGTAGTTCCTAAGGCCATACTACTCAAAGGGATCTATAGAGTCAACACGATTCTATCAGAATTTCTATTCTACATTTTCTCATTGCTGTCAATCTCTTGCCATACATTCCTTTCAGACATTGTCACTTTCATCTCTTAGATGGGGTCTTGTTTATATTTTTTATTTATTTATTTCGCATTTTCAATTGATTGTAAACACACTAAAAGTTCTTATGTCATTTTCTGGTAGTTGTCCCATCTGCATCATCTGTGGGTTCAGTTCAGGTGACTGATCTGTCTCCTGATTATGGTCATTTTTCCTGCGAGAGCTCCAGGCGCTGTTCTCTCTACCCCTTTCAAATGATTGCCCCCGAGTTGCAGACCTTGCCATCCATGGAGTAGGACAATTGATGACCATGGTCCTGAGTAGGACCGCACTGCACCTCACCCCAGATCTCCTGCAGAGCTCTGGCTAAGTGACTTTCTGCAACACTGTCCTCCTGGGACAGCGTCCTGGGGTCTCACAACTCAGTGTCCTCAGCTCCAGGATGTCCATGGGGCTCCTGCTCAGGTTCTCCTGCCCCGTGGCCTCGCTTGGAAACTCTCTTGAGCCAGTTCCTTGGAGCAGATATAGGGCTCCGCTCACCTGTGTGCTTTCCTGTCTAGGAAGGTTCTCTTCTTTCCCTGATGCCCAGAAACTTGGAAATCTGCATTTTATGCATCTTGTGTGTCTTTGCAGTTGCTTTGTTTTTTTCAGGTAGGAGAGTAAATCCAGTCTGTACAGACTTGTACAGTCTGAATATAGACTTGTACAGAATGCAGAGCCAGAGCCAGGGCCCAACCTTGAAGTAAGAAAACCCTTACAAGTTTGTATTTAAAAACCACTGAGCCAGAACAAAGGGCAGCTTTTGTTGTGTATTTTTTTTTTCTTTTTGAGAGAAGCCTGTGCCCTTATGGGCCCAAAAGGCTACTTGAGAAGGATGAAGCAGGAGGACTGAGTGGTCCTAGGACGCCCATGCAGGGCTGTCCTGCTTTCCAGGTTGGAGGTGATGGAGACCTCGCCAGGGTAGTGGCTTGGTTTCCACCTGATTGAACGTCTAGCCATTGTGCGCAGTCTCCCTGTTGCCCACCATCTCTGGCAAGAGGATGGGGTCCAGCAGGAGTGCCTTAACCGCCTGAGGCTTGTCCATGGGGAAGCGTCCTTCCTGGCCTTGCCCAGGGGCTTCAGTACTGTGTGCCTCCTCCTCCACCAAGTGGGGTCAGCCTATGCTGCTGGGGGTGCTGTTCAGTGGCAGCTCCTGCTCTGAAGCCCAGTCCCAGAGCTTGTGGAGGTGGACCTGAGGGCTGAGCAGAACCTGGGGAAGGTGAGCTTCTTCCGCTGCTCCACTGCTGCCATCTCATTAGCTTTTCTAAGTTTTTCGTCAACACTGGGGGAGAGTGCAGGAGACACCCACCCCTTGCGTGGGGGCTGAGAGGATGCTGCCCTGAGGTCTGTGATAAGAGCTCTCCTGTGTCAGTGGGCATGGCTCTTGAAAGCCCCTGAGCCTGCTCTGCTCATTTCTCTTCTCTCCAGCATCCTCCCCAGGAAGAATGAGACTGACCACAACGTGGCCTCATGGTAAGTGTGGGCTCTCTCCCAGCCTTTCTAGGGTGTCTCATGGGTAACACTGAGCCCAGGTCTGACTTCTGATCCCTAGGGAAATAAAGAGAGCCACGAGTTGTGTCAAAGCCCTGGACTGCAAAGCTGGTGCTAAAGGAGGGTCAGGGATTCCTTGCTCCCATCCAGGCACTCCCCTACTGGTCCCAAGAGACCCCAGAAAGGGCTCCACTCACACACACATTTTTACCTTACAGTTCTGAGGGTGCAAGGTCCCAACAAGGATCTCAGTGGACTAAAATCCAGATGTCCACAGGGCACCTTCTCTTCTGAAGGCTCTAGGAGAGGGTGGAAATTAGTCAAGGGAAACTGCACTAAAATGCAGTTTGGAGGTTTTAGCAAGGGAGCTCCTCTGCCTTCCTTACCTCCTAGGGCACTACAGCCCCAGGGGAGGGACTGATCTGACCTTACAGGGACTTGACATTGCACAGGCATAGGCCTCTACTAACCAGGCCAGAGTCAGGAATGCTAGCTTTGTTCTCCCAGGGAGACACCAGTGCTCTTCCAACTCACAGTTCACCCCGATGGACTTTTAGAACAATCTTCCCAACTGACCTCTTTCAAAACTGTCCCTCCCATTTGTTCTCTGGACTCACCTATGGATTTGCCAATGCTGATTTTTCCCAGATCACCTTTCCCTTTTATCCTGAAAAATCCCATTTTTGCTGGTAAAATATCTGACAGTTTCTATTTTTTTTTAGGTGAAGCAGTGGTTCTATTTGCCTGTTCCAGCTTTTAGAGGCCCCTCCTCTATGCTAAGCCCCAGCCCCAGCAGGGATAGTCGTCCTCACACAGCATCCTTCTGACCTCCTTCTCTGCCTCTTCCAGTTTTAAGACCCCCTTGTCTTTCCAGAGGTTGCCTGGAGAATCCAGGATCATCTCACCATTTCAAGGTCCTTAACATAAGCACCTCTGCAGTGTCCCACTTGCTCTGTGATAGAACATGCATACAGGTTCCTGGCATTAACATGGGTCCCTACTGCCCCCACCTCACTATGAATTTATGTGACAACTAAAGTTGGATGCCCCTCCACCCCCTTTCTTTTCGAATTACAACAGTCCCATAAAAGAAAAGCATTCTCTCAAGGCACAATCAAGACTATGGCAAATTAGGATCCTGGGGGCTCCTTCCATGACCATAGAATTGCCAAGTACTTGTCTCCTGGGAGTATTTGTTTTGCTTTGCTTCCTAGACCTGACTTTTTTCGGTCCACAGGCTGACTTTGATGCAGAAATTTCATCCGAGGGGAAACGCTGGAGGGAGGGAAGGCAGCGGCAGAGCAGGGCATGTGGAACCTGCTAACCCCCTACTGTGAACCCAGAGCCCAGTCTAAGGGAGCAGAATCCTTGGGCGCTCTCTTTCGGGCGGCCACCAGAGGGCACCGCAGCTCTGCCCTAGGAGCCCACCTGGTGAAGAAGCTGGTCCTGGTGGTGTTCTCAGGGCCTGGGATGTTGCTGGCAGGTGTCAGCCCAAGGCATGGCCCAGAAGTTTCTGATTTTGGGTTTCCCGCCCCCTCCCCCGGGGTGTCCAGGCCTGGGGGGTGCGTGGGGCACTGGCTAGGAGGCTGAGTTCCACAAGTGCAGCCAATGTACTCTGTCTCCTCAAAACAGGTTCTAAGGAATGGGGCAGAGAGAGAGAGAGACAGAGAGAGAGAGAGAGAGAGAGATGGATCTGTGCTTCTCTGTCTGCTGGAAAGTCCTCCCTCACGTTCCTCTCAAGCTGGGACAGCCTTCCCTGTGATGAGTGCTCTGTGTGCATGCGTGCATGTGTGCATGTGTGTGTTTGCCCCTGATGTCATGGGCGCAACGTGTCTAATGTCAAACAGGTGCCCTTGCGGGGCAGTTCTGGGCCAGAGAATTCCTGGGACAGAGGATGTAGCAGTGCTTTTTCTTCCATTGTATCAGAAAGACTCCTGTGGAAGGTGAGTATGCTTAGGACAGGACAGGGTGCCAAGGATTTTGGGGGTCAGGGTGGCGAGTGAACATGTATGTGGGGTGGACAGCCGGTGAGGCTGGACTGGAGCAGAAGAGGAGGGAGTCATATTTACTTAGCAGGGAAAATGCCACTATCAAGTAGGTGGTTTTCCCAGGATGAGGTTTGACCATTGCACGACGGTCCTGCTGACTCTTGTGATATCCCCAAATGTGGTAAACTCAACTGCCTGACTTGTGATGGGGAGGACTGTCTTCGTGCTCTTTCCCTGGTAAATGACAGAATTCTCTTTTCTTTGTATTCTCACATGTTTTTCTCTGGTAAGATGCATTTTGGTCCTCCCAGTTACTTAAGGAATGCATGGTTTTTAGCCCTTTTAATTATATTGCTGCTTGATGAAATAATGTAAAATTTCCTTGGTAATTTAACCTAGATTACTTGTACAACTGGATCAGAATATATATACATTCCTCAACTGTCAAATGTCCTTTTAATTCTCATTCCAAATAAAATTTGGTCATGTTGATAAACAAACAAAGAAATCAAGAACCACAATAAAAGTGTGTTCCTCACCTTTAGGTGATGTTCCCTCGCACTTGTATCATGAAGGACACTGTGAAGGGCATTTCCCAACTACAATAGGTTTTTGCTAACACCCTCTTCCTGAGACCATGGGGTGTGTACTTTCTGGTTGCAAGGAATAAAATCCCCAGTTTGTTTCCTGGGAGGTGTGTTCCTGATGATTTGGCTTCAGGGAATTGCCATCAGCCTAGCTCTGCCATGGTGGCAGGAACCATTTTCACACGTGTGTGGTGTGGCACATTTCCTGAAAATGAACATATTTTTTCAAGGTAAGATTGCTCCCTGTAATTCCTCTGTTCTTATCCCTACTGTTTTCCTAACTATGGTAAATTGTACAAAAGAACTGAATTATCATAGATGGGGTTTGGGATTTAATAAGAGCTGTTGGGGAGCCTCTGTGGCTCAGTGGGTTAAGCCTCTGCCCTCAGCTCAGGTCCTTGGATGAGCCCCACGTTGGGAGCCCCGCTCGGTGGGGAACCTGCTTCTCCCACTCCTTCTGCTGTTCTCCCTCCTTGTGTTCTTTCTCTCTGTCTCTGTCAAATAAATAAATAAAATCCTGAAAAAAAAAAAACCAACCAAGAGGTTTTATCATCTTGAACTTCCAGGGAATTGATGACAAGGACTACAAAGGAGCTGGGCAATATGCCTCTGGGCTTTTCAAGTTGCAAATGGGCACGTGCAAAAGAATGATACATAATTTTGGAAGATACTTCAGCAACAAACTTGGCCATCACGGCCATGAAACCAATGATCCGCCAGTCACTCTGTACACAGATTATCTTGCTTTAACATTGGCCAATTGCAAGTATTTCAGGAAACATTAGAGACTTGGATAAGACCACATCCAACCAATATGGGATGACATAAAGGATTGTATTGCCTAATCAGTCCCCCCAAACCATAAATCGTCCACAGTATCAAGTTTTACTTGCATTTTCAAGCGTCAAATATTGAGGTATGATGAAAGCATCTGAGACCCCAGCAACACTAACTGCAGGAACCTGCTTCCCACAGGAGGACACGCTCTGGCCCACATGAAACCTATATGGTCCCTCAGTGATGTGTGAGCTCAGCACACAAAGTGGAGCTGTGTGGGGTGATGTCCCATGGCCATGCTTACATACCTCATGTGACCATTCCTAGGGAATGTGGTCATTTTAATCCGCAGATTCTAAGTTTGGTTCCTTAAATAGTTCTATACACATCAGATACACCCTTGTAAATCAGCAAGAATCCTATTTAACTTCCTTAGGAAAAGGTACGCAAAAAGGGAAAAGTTCCTCCCTTATCCTTCAAGGTCTCACAGCTAAACTAAGAAGTAAGTTTACCTGAGACATTGAATACGCATCAATAACCAATATTAAAATCGAGGCTGTTACAGAAATATAAAGGATGAAGGCAGACAGTTTTTATGCATTTTAGACAAGGAGATCTTGTCTCTGAGGGCTGTTTGGGAGTTTAATTTGGAGGGAGTTCTAAGCAGAATTTAGAACCTCTGTTTTAAAGTCCCTGGTGAGAAGGATATCTTTTTATTTCTTAGCACAGGCAGTGCCTTTTATATATGGGAGGTTGGTTTCCTGCTCTCAGAAAGAGAGAGGAGGATTTGAGTGTCCTTGTACCAGGTGCTTTTCAAGTAGCTTCAAGTCAAAATAATCAGTGTGCCACAGTGGTCCATTTTGGGCAATCTGACCTTGGTGTCTAATGGGTACCATGGTTTCTCTCAGCATTGCTCATTATTCAGTGCCTGTTTCAGTAGAAAGCTAAACATATGATTGTCAGAAAAACAAATGGACACCCAGGTGGTTCAGTCGGTTCAGTGCCTAACACTTGACAGCTCAGGTCATGAGTTGAGGGGCATGGGAACCAGCCTCAGTTCTGCTTCCATTCTCTGTGTAGAGTCTGCTTGGGATTCACTATCCCTCTGCCCATGACTCCTGCTATAAATAAATATATATACGAAAGAAATAAAAAATAAACACTATGATCTTACCTGAAACTAATACAATGCTGTATGTTATGTGTAATGGAATTTTTAAAGAATTATTTGCAGGGATTCCTGGGTGACTAGTTTGTTGAAGTGTCAGTCTAGGGCTCAAGTCAGGGTACCAGGGTCCTGGGATAAGCCCCAAGTAGAGTTCCCTGTTGGTGGTGAGTCTGATCCTCCCTCTCACTCACCCTTCCTCCAAAACCACTCCTGCGTGAGAGAGAAGCGTGAATGAGAGAGGAAGCGGCTCGCTTCCCGAGGGGCGAGCACATGGGCTGAGAGTCCTGCCTCTGCCTCCTCAGTGTCTGGCATTGTAGGCAGGAAAGCAGACTGCTAATGCAGAGTGTAAGTGAAGGCCTGAGGTAAAGTCCCTTTGCGTCCCTGTGAGAAAGAAGT
>NC_081570.1:104742412-104751152 GCF_022355385.1 Mustela nigripes | reverse complement strand
AGGCATAGAGTGCCATGCTAGGCCACGCACGCTGCTGCAGGGTTGTGACTGTGCCTGCTTAGATTGGCTTATCAAGGTGAACCCCGAGCGCAAACCTGGAGCCCGGGAAAGTAAGGCCCAAGAGGCACCAGCTCTCCCGCGGCTTTTCTTCCCTGCCGCGACAGAGTGAACATCATTTTCATAGATGTGCATACAAATGAAGCTACTGCAGCCTCAGGATTCTTAATCTATCCCTATCACTACATGGATCACCAGTTCAGGCTTTTTTGTTGCTAAGTAAATTGATATATTCTGTCTGTACATTACCTATTAATGGATATCTCTGTAGTTTCCAGGGTTTAGCCACTGTGAGTAAAGTTATGGTGAAATTCACGACAGATTGTTGTGTGGACATATTGTATAAATACTTAAGAAAGGAATGTGAACAACCATTCACATGATTGGCAAATGTTTAACTGTGGTTTAGCTTTTCTAAGAGAGCGGACCATCTTTCATTCCCACAAGTGTAAGCAATTATCAGTTACTTTAAATCCTCACCACATATGTTTTAAATGTCTGCAATATTAGCCACAGAGCTAGATATGTAATGCTAACTCATTGTCATATTAATTGATGCTCCTAAATGATTGAAAACTGACATTTGTGCTTCACAGCCAAAATATAAGACAAAGATAGAGTTTGGAATAATGGGTAAAAATAGCTTTATTGTTTTCCCGGGCAAAGGAAGCTATAGCTGGCTAAGGCCTTCAGAAATGGTAAGGCTACTATGACTGGAAGAAGGGTTGGGGAGACAACTATAAGGAAATACACAATCTAGTATATTGTGCCAAAAATTATGTATGTGCTACCAACCTTCAAGCACAATGCACAGGCTAGAAGTGGCCCACATTTCATCTTTGTTCCTATCAGATGATCTAGCATAGGTTAGGTGAGCCAAATCCATGCTTCCTCAGAGCTAGGTCTCAGGGGACAACAGCCATGGCTGCATGTGGCTTGCTTTCCTACCCTATTCCTGAGGAATTCTGCAGCATCGGTGAGGTGAGTAAAATGCAGGACCCCCTCAGAGCTCTGCTTTTCCAGCACAGTCCTTTCCACAGCCAGTCTCTCATGGCTAGGTTTTGTGGTCCGGCCTGCAGCTGGAAGCATACATCCACTGTGAGTGTGGAGCCTGGCCCTGAGTCCTGAATTGAGGGCAAGATTCAGGGTGAAGCTCAAGATGAGGGTTTGGTCTTGAGATAGGCCCACCTTGTGGACGAGGGGCAGTGTGGCTTCTGAGACAAGCTAGTAGCTGCTCCCTTGTGGTTGCCTGAGGCTCAACTTCCTTTTGCTTTCTTGGAGGATTAGCCGGCACTGGTCATGGGTCCCAAATCTGTCCTTCCTCACACTGTCTATTGGAGTGGCGGGAGGGCCGGTGCCATGGCAAGCAAGCCTCAGGGTGAGACTTGGGGAGACGGGAGGCAAGGATCAGATGGCTGTACACAGAAGGACACTGAGGTGGGAGTCAAGGGCTGGCATTAATGTGAGCATCTGAATTCTAGTTTGGCCGCAGCAAATTGCTCCTTGACTTCCTGCTGTGTAATGTCTTCCCTAGACTCATGGACAGCCACAGCATCCACCAGGGTTGCAAGTGCCAAGCTTTCCTTCTTTGATCTTGCCTCTTTTGCAGGGCATTCCCCAAGTATCCAATATCCAGGGTCACCTCATAGATAGGGTTCAGCTTTGCAGATGGCCACAGCTGGGCCTCCCCTTGGGGCCCTAGTGCTGTCATTGTTAGGGGCCAACTGCATGGAAGTGTACAGTCTTTTAGTGAAGGATGAAAGAAGTGCCCTAGGGAAAGTGAAACTCTGGTGTCGGCTTTGGCCTCAGGCGGAGATTCTCAGTGTGGCATAGTTTCAGGTGTGGAGCTGTTGTCCAGCCATACAAGGTGGTTGCAAGTGGTACACTTTCCTTCTCTGGGCCTGAGACTGATGAGGAAGTGTAGCTTAGGTGAGCCAAATCTATGCTCCCTCAGAGCTGGGTCATAGACAGCAGCAGCCGTGGCTGCAGGTGGCTGGTTTCCCTGCTGTGTTCCTGAGGGACAACCTTCCTCCCTGAGGTGAGTCAATGCTGTACCCTCTGGGGGCTCTGTTTCTGGCACACTCCCTAACATAGCCACTCTGGGATTCGTCTCATCCCCTGGAGCAGGAAGTATGGGTCCACTGTGAGTGTGGACGCACTCTGAGAGCAGAGGCCTGAAGGGAGGGAGAGCTGGAGGGTGAAGCGCTTGGCTGGGGTGTGGCCTCAAGGACAAGCTCACCCTGCCCTAGTGGGGCAGAGTGGCGTCAGCACCATTCTTTGAGCTCCACCCTGGTGGTTCCCCGAGGAACAGATTCCTTCTTGCTTTCTGGGAGGATGGGTCCTGTGCCAGGCTTGGGTCCAAAATCCCGTCGTTTCTCATGCTGAGGACTCCAGTCGAGGGAGGGCCGGTGCCATGGCAAGGGGTAGGGTGAGAATCAGGGAGATGGGAGGCATGGATCAGAAGGCTGCATGCAAAAGGGACCTGAGGCCTCAGATGAGGGCTGCCTTCAGGCTCAACATCTTTCTTCCCATTTGGCCTCAAGGAGATGCTCCCTGTGTTCCTTTCAGAGGGAGGCTTCACTAGTATCATGGACATAGGCAACACCCAGAAGGGATGGATGTCAGGCCCAGTTTCCTTCTTTAGCCTGGCCCTATATGCCTGCTGTTGATCCTGTGTCCCAAATCCATTGTTGCCTCAGGAACAATCAGCTTCGGGGGTGGTTGTTGCCACATCCGGGGGAGAGTTGAAGTTGGAGCCCTGAGAGCCTGAGGGCACAATTCCATGGAAGTACAGGGTCCAACCTGTAGCTGAGGGGTGTGCTGGCATGGGGCAAGCCTCAGGCTTCAAGCTGGGCTTGGGGGCTGCACACCATTGTGTCTGCTTTTCTGGTTTGGGTTTGGCTACCTGAGGTGCAGCAGCTGCTGAGGCTATCTGAGGCATGGTGTCCTCCTGGGTTCCGGACTGAGCATAGCTACTCAGTGTAGAAGCAGTTGGGTAAGCCAAATCCAGGGCTCCCTCAGGGCTAGGATGTGGGCACAGTCCTTTCCAAGCCAGGGCAATGGAAGGGGTGCATCCCATGGCACTGTGGGGACCATTCCCAAGGCCAGAGTGGAGGGTGAGCTTGAGTGTGGGGTGCATGGTTAAGGTGTAGTCTCAGGTTCCCTCAGGCCTCATGGGGGCCCAAGGGGCAGGGTTTTGACCAGCATCACTCTCTGAACCCCACCCTGGTGGTGGCACACGGCATGGGTTGTTTCAGCCTTCTTCGACAGTTGTGCAGTGTCCCCCTGTGTTCCAAAGCCCGTCAGGCTTGCATATAAGGCCCTGGGAGGGAAAGGGCCCTGCCCCAAGGTAGGGTGAGAATCCCGGTGACAATAAACAGCTCATCCCTGGCAGTGGGGAGAAGTGCCTCGAGGTGTGAGTGGAGGCCTAGCAGGAGTGTGATCATCTGTGTTCCAGTGTGGCCTCAGGGAGAGAGACGCTCCTTGTGTTCCTGAAGTTTATAGAGCACCTTCCCTGGAATCATGGTCAGCAGCAATCGCTGCCAGGGTTTGCTAGTCACACGGTTTCCTTCAGTGCTCTTGCCTGTTTAGCATGGCCTCTCCCTGGGATCCAACATCCGTTATCGCCTCACAACGCTTTGTTGTGAGGGCTTTGGCCAGGGCCCCAGCCCAGTCTTGAGTTTGCTTCATGACCCCACAGTTGTTCAGGGCCACCTGCATGGCGGTGCAGAGTTCTCTTGGGAGGGCTGCATGGAGGGTCTCCTCTGTCCGTTGTGGACCAGGGGGGAGGCTCCCTCTGGGGCGGAATTCCAGGTGAGGTATTGGAGCCTGCTGTCTAGCCATACGCGGCCATTGGAAGTGGCCCTCTTTCCTTCTCTGTTCCTGGGGGATGACCCCACCTAGGTTTTGCTGAGCCAAATCAATGCTCCCTCAGGGCATGGTCTCAGGCAGCAACAGCCGTGGCTGCATGTGGCTCACTCTCCTGTTGTGTTCCGGAGGAATTGTGCGGCATCGGTGATGGGAGTCAAACGTAGGACCCCCTCAGGGCTCTCTTTTTCTGGCATGTTCCTTTCCACCGCCAGTCTCTCATAACTAGGTTTTGCGGTCCTTTTCACAGCTGGAAGCGGGTGCCCACTGTGAGTGTGGAGACCAGCCCAAGGACTGAAGTGAAGCTGAGCTTCCGGATGCTGTGCAAGATGAGGCTTTTGTTTCAAGAGGAGCCCACGTTGTGTTCGAGGGACAGGGTGGCTTCTGGGTCATGCTCACAGCTCCTCGGTTGACATTGCATGTGTTCAGGCTTTCTTTTGTTTTCTTGCAGGATTTGTTCTGCACCAGTCATGGGTCCCCAAACCCATCCTTAGTCTTATGTTTAAGAAACCTCCTTGGGTGTTCCTAGCACCAGAGTGTCCTTCTTTGTTCGTGCCTGCATAGCTTGACATTGTTCCAGGTGTCCAAAATACCTTTTACCTCACTACTATGGTTCTGGACATGTCACACCTCCATACACCCAAAGCATTTGCATGCTGGTCCTTAAGACACCAGAGGAGAAGCACCTAACATCAAACAGTCATTAGGGTGAGGCTCATACTTTAGCAGCAGTTTTTTGGGGAGGGATGGCTCCTACTGTGGCTAAATTTCAGGTCAGTGCCTGGAACCCTCTGGTCCTGCAGCACATGGGGGGTACAGGCCCGGCTGTTTCCTTCCATAGTCCTTAAGGACGAGTGAGGCGTGGGTTCAGGAGTCATTTCCTGGTGCCCTTAAAAAAGGGTTCTGCCACAGTCAGATCCACAACCCAAGCTACGTTTTGAATTGGGGTCTGGTAATGGTGAGGAGACTCCACAAATGGGGCATGGACATCTGCCCTGCGGCCTGAGTAGAGGGTGAATCTTAGTGTGTAACTCAGAATTAAGGTGGTGGTGGTGGAGTCCCCAGTGTAGGGTCATCTTGGGATCAACGTTCAGGTTTGCGCTGGAAACATGCCAACGGCTCTGCTCTGGCACTTGCCCGTGGCTGCCTTGCTTCTGTACTCCTGGAGAACTCATTCCACACCAGGCCTATGTTACAAATCCCTTCGATCCTCGGACTCAGTGTTCAGGTCCCTGAAGGGCCAGCCAAGCTAATGGTTAAGAGTGAGAACCCGGGAGGTAGAAGGCACCTCACTGACAACAGTGCCAAGAAGGACCCTAAGGTTTGTTTGAGAGAAACCAGTAGGATGGGCGAGTGCCTTCCAATTTGGACTCAGGGAGATGTTCCTAGTGTTGCTGAAGCATAGGCTTATCACTACATCGTGGTCAGCAGCAATGTCTTTGGGCATTCCGAGCCCCTTGCTACAGAACCTTGTTCTTGCCTGATTCCCTCCAGTGCTCCTCACTGATATGTCTGGCAACAGTCAGGGATGTCAGCTCCACCATACCCTCAGAACATGGGTTGAGGCCCAGTCAGTTCCACCACCAGGGATACCGTCAGGGTTGTGGTCGGGGAGATGATAGGAGTCAATCCCATGCCAGCGTGGGGCCAGGCTCTGAGGCCCGAGATAAGGGTGAGCTCTCTTGGAGTTTCTCAGATGTTAAGAGAGGGGTCCTTCTCCTTCTGGTTCCCCGCAGGCCACTGAGCATCTTTCTGCCTTCAGGAAAGAAGAGGTCATCGTGAGAGAAGGTCTCCCTTCAGGCTCCTCTCTTAGAGGGAAGTGTACGGCGCTTTCATGTGGGACTTCCTCGCAGACGTCTGGTAGCCACCGTGGGCACTGAGTGATTTCTCACAGGTAAGGAAGCAGAGGGCATTTTCCGTCGGCATTCTCATTTCCCATTGAAAATGGACCTCCGCATTCCAGGAGCAAGAAACCATCTGTACAGACTGGTTCCTCAACAGAAGTACATGGGCCTTTTGCTTTACACTACTACACCTCCCACTCCAAATGCTTCTCCCTTCAAGGATGACGAAGATGTTCTTTGGGGCCCCCTTTCCCCACAGTGGTTTCTGGGGGTTCAGTATCAGACACGTCTCCTAGGCTTCCATGCCTACTTAGAAAACACTGCAACGGCTGTCTCAAACAGGGTGTAAGTGCAGGCTTGCATTCCACACAGATTCGTGGCTCAGGGTAGAACAGAAGGCCCTTACCCAAGTAGGCTCAGTGTCATGAAGACATGGAAAGCCTTCGATGGAGGCCCTGTTCTAACCAGGGAAGGTCTCTGCCACCATTGCTTCACAGAGTACACTTTGTGGCACGCTCCTTCTGCCTTACCCCTCTGTTCTGCAACATGAAGCGCTGGTGGGCGAGATGGAGACGGTTCCTCCACAGGATTGTGTCTCCTGTTTTGGCATAAACCACTTAACCTATGTGTCCTATCTCACACACAGCTGAGTGGGGTACTTGCTGCAGCATATGGATCCCACCCTCCTAGCTTTCACAAACCCCCAGTCTTGATACAGTGGTCTGAAAAGACATTTCAAAGCAGGGCACTGTCTGTCCTGTGCCATTTCTTTGTTCTTCACTTTGGTTTACTTTGAGCCTCCACAGAGCTCTGAACAGGGTTCTAGCTTCCAGAAGCCAAGGGTCAACCGGGAGTCACACTACACCCATACTGGCTTCTCAAAGTGGAGCGCATAGCACTCTTCCCACCTGCCCCAACCCCCTCAAGGTTTGAGGAAAAGCTAGCATTGGGGAGGCCATGTTACTTGAAGACCAGTATCTCTGCACTGTGTCGTCTTTCTCCAGTTTAAGCACCAGGCGCTTTCCTCCTGCTGCCCCCTGCAGTCTGGAAAAGGGTCTTCTCTTCTTGAAACAAGATGTCTGCTGAAAGCTGCCTTCCAGACCCATGCATGCCTCTGAGGGACATGCAAGGCGCCTTCTTCCTACTTCCTCACTCGCTGTGCAAAATGCTTCTGTCTTCAGGAAGCAAGACATAGGCTGAAGGGCTGGGTCTTGGGAGTTGGTGGTGGTGTTGTTTCTCAGACTAAAAGAATGGGCCCTTTCCTTACGTGGTCCCACCCAGTTTGTGATAGGATTCTCTCCCAAGGAGAGAGAAGGTAACCACGCAGAGGATCAGTCTCCCTGTAGCATTGCTGCAGGGACATGCATCTGAGGAACTCTCTTTATGCCTTTGTCCCTCTAAGAAACATGGAGCACAGGTGTGCATAAAGGACAGTCCCTGTCCTGCGTTGTCGCTCAGGGGCAGGACTATGGTACAGACCTTGAGCTCCCCTCACACCCACATGCTGACTAGGGTACTCTCGGCACTACCCAGGGCTTGCCCTTGCTTCCACAATCCCCCAATGGGCTGCTGTTGCCTGGGAAAGTGTTAGAAGCCAAGGGCTTTCTGCCCAGCGTCCATTATTCCCGCAGCACTTGGTTTCCATTTCCCTGCAGCATCCACACACAAGTCTGCCAGCACTTGTATCTTCCAGAAGCCAGCTGCCAGCTGTTAGCTGCACAGTACCCAGATGTGTTTCTTAGAGTTGAGCCCTTAGCACACTTGGCCTCGGTCCCGAAGAGGCTTCCACTTCCGGGGAGGAGATGTGAATAAAAACTGTAACTTGGCAGTGCTCCTTCTTTCCCTTGGGGAAGTCCCTTAGGTAGGCCCTTAGGTAGGCCCTTCCCTCAGCTGCCCCAAGGTCTGTGGGAAACATTTCTCTCTTCCCAAATGAAGCTGTCTGTCAAAGCTGCGCTCCCTGCACTCTCCTTTCTCTGAGGGAAGTGCAGGCCCTCTTCCCCATGAGTCCTCACACAGGACTTCTCACTGCAACCATCCACCCAACCTAGGGAGGAATTTCACCTGCTCATAGAGGATAATCTTTGTAATGTGCATTTGGATCCCATTTTATAGGATCTTGTTGAGAATCTTAGTGTCCATATTTATCAGGGATATTGGTCTGAAATGCTGGCTTCATAGAAGAGTCTGGAATTTTGCCTTCTGCTTCAACTTTTGAAACAGCTTTAAGAGCTGTTTTAAGGTGTTATTTCTAATTAGAAGGTTTGGTACAATTTCCCAGGGAATCTGTCAGATCCTGGGCTCATGTTTTTTGGGAAGTTTTTGATCACTGCTTCAATCTTCTTGCTAGATATTAGTCTATTCAGGTTGTCAATTTCTTCCTGGTTCAATTTTGGGAGTTTATCATTTTCCAGGAATGCATCCATTTCATCTAGGTTGCTAAACTTATTGGCTTATAACTGTTGATAATAATTTCTGATGATTGTTTCTATTTCCTTGGTGTTAGTTGGATCTCTCCCTCTTCATTCATAATTTTATTAATTTGGCCTTCTATCTTTTCCTTTGGATTAGTTTGGCCAATGGTTTATTGATCTTATTGATTCTTTCAAAAAACCAGCTTCTAGTTTCATCGATAAGTTCTACCGTATCTCCGGTTTCTACCTCATTGATCTCTGCTCTAATCTTGATTATTTCCATTCATATGTGTGGAGTTGATTTGATTTGTTGTAGATTCTCCAGTTCTTTAAGGTGTAGAGACAGCTGGTGTACTCTGGATTTTTCAAATTTTTTGAGGGAGACTTGGATGGCTATGTATTTCCCCCTTAGGACCGCCTTTGCTGTATCACATAGGTTTTGGCAGAAATATCTTCATTCTTTTTTTTTTAATTTTTTATTTTTTATAAACATATATTTTTATCCCCAGGGGTACAGGTCTGTGAATCACCAGGTTTACACACTTCACAGCACTCACCAGT
>NC_081570.1:104736111-104742312 GCF_022355385.1 Mustela nigripes | reverse complement strand
TGGTAGGTGAACTTGGTCTCGGCTGGATTTCTTGTTGATCTTCTGGGAGAGGGGCCTGTTGTAGTGATTCCCAAGTGTTTTTGCCCCAGGCAAAATTGCACCACCCTTACCCGGGGGGCCGGGGTGAGTAATCCGCTTGGGTTTGCTTTCATGAGCTTTTGTTCCCTGAGCGCTTTCCGTAGAGTTCCGGAGGACGGGAATACAAATGGCGTCCTCCTGGTCTCCAGCCCGGAGGAGCCGAGAGCCCAGGGCCCCACTCCTCAGTGCGCGCTCAGAGAACAGCGCCCAGTTACTCCCGTCTGCCTGACCTCCGGCCGCGCTCCGAGCTCACCGAGCCTGCGACCGCTTCAAGGTAACCCCGAGCTGTGAGCTTACTGTCGGCTCTGTCTCTGTAGCCGGCTTTCCCGTTCCAGTACCCACAAGCTCTGCGACACTCAGACACCCCCTATCCTTCTGTCACCCTGCGGGACCTGAGGCCACGCTGACCCCGCGTGGGCTTCGCCCCGGTTTAGCCTCTGGAGTGATGTCCCTCAGCGGAACAGACTTTTAAAAGTCCTGATTTTGTGCGTGGTTGCTCCACCGCTTGCCGGGAGCCGGCCCCTCCCCCCGGGGTCTATCTTCCCGTCGCTTTGGATTCACTTCTCGGCGGGTCCTACCTTTCAGAAAGTGGTTGTTTTTCTGTTTCCAGAATTGCTGTTCTTCTCTTCAATCTGCCGATGGATTTTCAGGTGTTTGCAATCTTTAGATAAGCTATCTAGCTGATCTCCGGCCAGCTGAAGTAGTCTCAGCTGCTACTTCTCTGCCATCTTGACCCCTCCTTTCAGAAATATCTTCATTCTTATTGGTTTCCATGAATTGTTTCAGTTCTTCTTTGATTTCCTGATTGATCCAAGAATTCTTAAGCAAGGTGATCTTTAGCTTACAGGTGTTTGAAATCCTTCCAAATTTTTCCTTGTGGTTTAGCTCTAGTTTCAAAGTATTGTGATCTGAGAATATGCAGGGAATAATCTCAATCTTTTGTTATTAATTGAGCCCTGATTTATGACCCAGTATGTGGTCTATTCTGGAGAAGGTTCCATGTGCACTCAAGAAGAATGAGAATTTGTTGTTTTAGGGTGGAATGTTCTGTATATATCTATGAGGTCCATCTTGTCCAATGTGTCATTAAATGCTCTTGTTTCTTCATTGATTTTCTGCTTGTATGATCTGTCTATTACTGAGAGTGGCATGTTAAGATCTACTACTATTAATGTATTTATATAAATATGGCTCTTTATCTTAACAGTTTTCTTATGTAATTGGCTGCTCCCATGTTGGGGGCATAAGTATTTACAACTGTTAGATCTTCTTTGTGGATAGTCCCTTTAAGAATGATGAAGTGTCCTTCTGTATCTCTGACTCTAGTATTTAGTTTAAAATCTAATTTATCTGATATGAGAATCACTACCCTAACCTTCTTTTTGAGGTTCATTGGCATGAAAGATGCTTCTCCATCCCTACACTTTCAGTCTGGATGTATCCTTAGGTTCAAAATGGGTCTCTTGTTGACAACATATGGATGGGTCCTGTCGTTTTATCCCATCTACAACCCTGTGTCATTTTATGGGTGCATTTAGGCCATTCACGTTGAGAGTGATTATTGAGAAGTACATTTTTATTGGCATTGTGTTACCTGTGAAGTCTTTGTTTCTAGAGATTGTCTCCATATATTTCTGTTCAATGATATTCTTAGGTTTTTTGCTATTTTACAGAACCCCTCCCCCAATATTTCCTGCAGTGTTGGCTTGGTGGTCACATACTCTTTTAAACTTTGCCGGTCTTGGAAGCTCTTTATCTCTCCATCCATTTTGAATGTCAGTCTTGCTGGATAAAGTATTCTTGGCCGCATGTTCTTCTCATTTAGTGCCTTGAATATGTCTTGCCAGCCCTTTCTGGCTTGCCAGATTTTTGTGGACAGGTCTGACATTATTCTGATGGGCTTTCCTCTGTACTTAAGGAATTTCTTCCCCCTAGCTGTTTTCAAGAGCTCCTGTCTACAATTATGAGTCATCATCTTCACAATCAGATGTCTCGAGATCTTTCTAGAGTCTATGCTCTTGGGGGGAGACCATTCTGCCTCTAGTACATGAATGCTGGTTTCATTTGCCAGATAAGGAAAATTTTCATGGAGAATTTGTTTAAATATATCTTCTAGTCTTCTTTCTTTCTCTTCCCCCCTCAGGGATTCCAATAATTTTGACTTGGAAAATGTCATGGCATCATTTATTTCCCTAATACTGTTTTCATGGCTTCTAAGCTGTTTGTTCCAGGCTACGTCCTGATCCTTTTCATCTCTTTCTCCCCTGGATCCCTGGATCACTACTTCTATCTTCTGCCTCAGTTACCATAGTTTTTAGAGAATTTAGATAGATCAGAACTCATTGGGAATATTGTTAACATCATCCCTGGTGGCTTTCACTTCTGCACTAACAAATTCATTTCATCATCAAAGGCTTTCTCCAACCTAGCTATTGCCTGTATAATTGTTAGACTGAATTCCCTTTCCGACATACTATGTCCATATCCAGTAGGTCTGATGGAGAGGGCCCAGTCTCTGAATTTTTCTTCTGTTGGGCATTCCTCCTAGTCATTTTGGTGAGAAATGGTTGAACGGATGTGTAGCTGAAAGTATCAACTGCGGTGCAGGCAAGGTGCACCCTGAAACGCTTCTGAGCAATCGAGAGTCCCCACCAAAAAGAAAGAAAAAAGAAAAAAAAAGAGAGAGAGACAGAAAAAAAGAGAAAGATCTAATAAAAGAGAAGCCCAAATGGGTCCCAGGGTAAGATTTATGAAGTATACAAACAAAAACAGACAAACAAAAACACTGACAAAAGTAGATGACAAAAGGCAATAAATAAATAAGTAAATGAAAGAACCTTGTCAAAAAGAAACTCAAGTATAAGATTTATATACTACCAGGACAAGAACAAATACACAGAAACACTGACAGAATAAAAAGATGGGAGAGTGGTTATAAATTCTCAGTGTGGGCGAGGAAGGATATTTTGGTTCTTCCTGGATGTATCTTGAAATCTTTGTTAAAGGACTCAACTTTCTTGAGATAAAGGGGGATTAAAACTGGTTTATCTATAGGGGTAGCATTGATTGGGGAAAGGGCATTTGAAGCTTATCTCTATATGAATATAAAAAGGAAAAAAATAAAATAAAATAAATTAAAATGTAGGAAAGCAAAAGAAAAACACAGGTATATGTATCAAAAAGTTCAGATTAAAAGGTTACTATGAAATTTGCTGTACTGAATATCTTACTGTGATGGTAAATAGGTTAAAAAGTTATATATTAAAAAAAATGAAAAAAAAAACAGTATAGAGGGAAATATTTAAACATAAATGTTTTATCTATGAAGTAGTGGTGGTTGTTCTCTTGTCTTTTTTTTTTTTTTTTTTTTTTGGCTGGCTTTCTAGGGTAGGGGCCTGCAGTGTGGTTTTCAGGGACTGTTACTAGAGTTAAGTCCTCCTGCCCCATCAAGGGGCCGGGCTCTGAGGAAACCGGTTTTTCAGGCTTTTGTTCTCTGCAGGCTTTTTGTTTGTTTGTTTCCTCCTCCCTTGGCAGCTTTTGGTGGGTTTTGAGGTTTAGAGAAAAGCAAGCTGCACCCAGACCTCCCTCTCAGAGAGAAGCCTCAGTTTCTTCCCCTCTGGGTGCTCCAGAGCATATAAATTCCCCCTCTGCCTCTGGCAGAGAACGTTCCCAGTCATGGTCTCTGGGGTGACAGGAATTCCTGCTTGTACCCAAAACCACGAGAAATACTAGCCCCAGCTGTCTGGGAAGGTCAAGACCACCAGAGAGGACCTAAGCAGAGATAGTGCACCGAGATTTTCATGCTGCCTGGCCTGGGAGTGCTCAGACTCTCCAGGTCCTGCAGAGCACTGGCTGGCTGGTGCCTGCACGTGTCTCTCTCAGGGGAGGGTGTAGGGCATGACTCGGTCTCTGGTCGTGCAGCGCACGTGTGCCCATACAGAGTGTAAAAAGCTGTGGTTCTACTGACTGGAGAGGCTCCCTCACCCTCACAGGCAGTGGCTCAGGGACCAAGACCTGGCTTCTTCACTACACTCTCTCTGGCTCAGCACCAGTGGTGGCTGTCCTGGGTAGGCAGGCCTAAGGCACTGTTCTGAACCATCCCATTCCCCCAGTTTCCCCATATGAAACTTTGCTCTTTTTGAGTGCTTTCAACCAGACTCCAAGTTAATGCTGGTCCCCAATCACAGGGCACTTTTGTATTGAGGTATTGCTTTCCAATGGATCACTTCTGGTGGTTCCCTCCCCCTTGTTTGTCTTTCGATATCAGTCCAATCGATGCTCCCACTCTGCTTTACCTGCCCACTAGCATCTTCTGCCCAGGTAGAGATCCAGAAGTATATAATAATCTCAGGCAGATATCATGGGTGATCAGAGTTCTTTGGTAGGTAATCAGCTCACTTTAGGGGAGAGGTTGAAAGGGCACCTCCTACTTCTCCGCCATCTTGTCTCCTTGAGCGCTACCCTGTATCTTGAGTGGATCAACCGTGAGTCGCACTGTACCCAGACTGGCTTTTCAAAGTGGGGCACATAGCACTTTCGCGCCCCCCACCCCAATTTGGGAATATGCTTATAGCATCAGAGGAGGACATGTTGCTCAAAAACTGGCATCTCTGCACTGTGTCATCTTTCTCCAGTTTAAGCACCAAGTGCTTTCCTCTTGTTGCTCCATGGAGTCCTCTCTTCTGGAAACATGATGTCTGCTGAAAGCTGCCTTAAAGGCCCACACACGCCTCGGAGGGACGTGCACGGTCCCTTACCCCTGCTTCCTCACCAACTGGTCAAAATGCTTCTGTCTTCAGGCAGACAGACATTGGCAGAAGGACAGGTTCAGGAGGAAGGTGGTGGGCACTCTTGTTGGTAGTTGCCAAGTCTCTACCTGAGAGCTCCGGGGAGGGCTACAGCATTCATTTGAAGCTTGGGAAGTTGTTGGCATTCCACACTGACTTCTTTCTCACAGGGAGGCAGAGGGACTTTACCTCAGGCATTCACACACACACTCTGAGGTAGCAAACAGCTTCCCTGTGTCCAACTCCAGGCGCTGAGTTGGCCCAGGCTGGTCCCTAAGCCCGTGCACTCGCTCCACAGGAATCAGGCTGATTCCTCTCTCATCCACGTTTCACTATTTACTGACGCTGTTTGGGGAAGACACTTTTCCCAGAGAAAGGTGTCGCTCTGAATTCAGGGCTCTGCTGGATCATTTGGCTTCCCTGCAACTGTGCGAAATGACTCTGCCTCCCTGAAACACCAAAGGTGCTGGTGGCATTCACATGTCCCTGGGGTGGAGACCAAAGCCCTCAGTGTGTGTGTACGATCACCAGCGGCTGAGAGAAGGCTTTCTGGCTTTAGGCGAAACCGGAGCTGACTGGGCCTCCTCTGTGAAGCTTGTTCATGGAGCAGAGAGGTGTTGCAGCCTTGCTCTGTACTTCTGGGTGTCAGGATTGCTCTCTCTTCACTGGACTGCATGTAGAGTGCAGAGCAAACCTGTTGTCTTAATGAACTCCCGTGGCACTTGCTTTGTGCTTTGCCACCTCCCCCTAACCCAACCCTGTCACCGCCCATGTTTCAGGCAGACCTCCCAGCGTAGGCACCTAAAAGAATGTGTGCCACAAGGAGTGCATCGCGATCCTGTTCTCTCCGTGAGAAGGGTATGCAGCACAGTGCTTTCTTAAGGGCTGCTCCAGTGGGGCCCTGCCTCGGGACAGTCAGGGTGTGAGAATCAGGTCTGCTCTCAGAGTACTCCTGCACTCATAATCCTGCAATGTGTATTGTGTTCTGGGTCCCACAGTCACGTTAGTAACAAGAGCCTGTTAGACACCCCTGTGAGGGTTTCCTGTAAGGCCAAGGAAACAGGTGTCTTCATGGATGTCCTCCGACCTGCGGGACAGGAAGCTTCTTCAGGCTTATGCACAAACTGGAGGGCAAGACACTATCTCTCCTCGCCACAGAGGCCTGCACGCGACAGACAGCTTGGCTTCAGGCTTGTTTCTGGGAGGTAAGTATCTGTTTCTCTCTCATGTTGTGCAGGCTCAGGTTTGAGAAGGCAACCTTCCTTTTGGAGCAAAGTCTGCGGGGACGGTGTTGGCATCCCACACTGACTTCTTTCTCACAGGGACGCAAAGGGAC
>NC_081570.1:104687518-104735611 GCF_022355385.1 Mustela nigripes | reverse complement strand
TCTCTCATGGAATCACAGCCTTGCACTACCTCTGTCCAGTGTCTGTAAACAGACCCTTCACGTATTTTGTCCATCTTTGTAGTTGTTTAAAGTGAGAAGACTAATCTGGTGGTATTACTATATTAGAGTTGTGGGTAGAAACCCTGAATTCTTCCCAGTGCCTTTAAGGTGAAGGTGCCTAAAATGACTGGCTCAGTTTATGGAACATGAGACTTTTGATCTCGGGTTTGTAGGTTCGAGCCCCAAGTTGGGTATAGAGATTACTTACAAATAAAATCTTAACATAAAAATAAAATGAAAGATTTTAGGGGTGCCTAGCTGGCTTACTCATTAGAACATGTGACTCGAGCTTGAGATTGTGAGTTCAAGCCCCATGTTGGGTGTGGAGGTTAAAGAACGAAACTAAAGAAGTAAATAAAGTGCTTTCAGAAACTTTCAAAAAAGATAAGATGACGGATTTTTACATATATTACTGGTTTCTATTTTTAAAATCCTTGTTTTATTTATTTATTTGTTTATTTATTTATGAAGGTTTTAGTTACTTATTTGTCAGAGAGAGTGAGCGGCACACAGCAGGCGGCTGAGCAAGCCCTGGGATCATGACCTGAGCCAAAGGCAGATGCTTAACTGACTGAGCCACCCAGGGGTCCCTAGATTACTGATTCCTAAATAATTTGAATACTATCTTCCACATTTACAAATGACCTAGGTGAAGGGTTTTGTTTTTATTTTTAACAGATATCAAGTATGATCTGGACCTTCTGGACTCACTTCCAGCATGGTGACCCCACAGTATCACAAGGAGATCTGAACTAACTATGCTGTTCTCTGGGCATATTCCCATGCTTGAACTTGAAGAGTGGCAACATACGCCACCCCAAAATATGACACTTTGACATAAGGATTGTTTTGAGCTAAGGGCACCTGGAAAACAGCAGGTGCAGGAAGAGCGTTCTGACACCTCTGACAGCAGGTGCAGGAAGAGCGTGCTCCCTTTTCCTTCCTGAAAGCAGGAGATGCGTGTAAAAGATGCCCTCACTGCATCAGGAGGAAAGAAGCATTCTTGTCATGTGAGACAGGAAGTCAGGGCCCAGAGAAATCGGTACAGACCTTGTTAAAATAATTTATATCCTCCTTTAATCTTCCCATATGTCTTGCTTTTTCATAATTGCCTCCCTTTGTTCAACCCAGTATAAAAACATTTAGGCCTACCCACTACTTTGGATTTTCATTTTCCTATTGGACCTTCCATGTTGATGTAAAAATCAATGTGCTTTTCTCCTATTAATCTGTCGTGTGTCAACTTAATTCTCAGGCCCATATGGAGTCCCTAAGACAGTAGAGGTAAAGTTTTGCCTTACCCACAGACTCTCCTAGGACTACAAAAGAGAGGATTAGCAAAAGGACAACTGTAAGGTTCCTGGTGCTGGTAGAACGAACTTCATGTAGGCCTAGTAGGCCTAGTAGAAAATGCCAGAATTCTCAGAATCAGATAGTGGAAGAGTGAGACAGTGGAAGAGGGAGAGGCTGCTTTGAAAGACAAAGGTTGGAGGGGAGGCCCAGAAAGACAAGCTGTCTTTAAAGTGGGGACCAGTCCCTAGAATGTACCTCCTTTCTCCTCTTCCCCGGTTCCATAGCTCTTAGTTCTGAATCTTCTCCCCATTCTCTTCCCCAGCCTCACTCCTGGGTGCACCGGGTCTTTTCTCCCAAGCATGCAAATTTCAAACCTTCTTTCTACAGAAGACTCCTTTTGTGGTCTGCTGAAACCTGCACATGCTTCTTGGAATAAGGCTTTTAAAGATTTATTTATTTGGGGAGGGGGTTAGAAGGTGCACATGCTTCTTAGAATAAAGCTTTTAAAGATTTATTTATTGGGGGGGGGGGAGCAGAGGAGAAAGAATGTTAAGCAGGCTCCGGGCTGAGCCCAGAACTCCCCCCACCGGGCTCAGTCTCAACCACCCTCCCAGGCTTAACCAACTGAGCCACCCAAGCATCCCAGGAATAAGACTTCTTAATGCATAGAACAGAACATTTAAAATTACAGAGGAAATCAGTTACTTTCAAAACCAGTTGTCTTCGAGCCTTTTCCTATAGTTTGGTAGCTGCAGAGGGAATGAGGTAGCCTCAGAGCTGGGCAGCTGAGCTTATGCAACCAAACCTCCCATGCCGCAACTCAAGACGATCCTGCAGTTGGGGTGGTAAAGAATAAGAATCTTGGTTTGTGCCAGTCTCAAAGTGAAACTGGACATCTTTATTATTTACCATCCAAACTGGGGTGGGGGAGGTGGAGGGGGGAAAGAAGTGGTTCTGGGAGCCGAGATCCAAGGGAAAGGGACGGTACGCCCCCTCGTGGCTACCTCGGGGATCCACACGGCACTGGCCACGGAGGGTACCCAATCGGTAGACAGCCAAATAAAATTCACTGGACGCTGGGCGATGCTCAGGACCCTAAAATTAGAGCGCTATGAACTGAGCTAGCAAGACGGGAGAAGTAGGTGCGCTTCTTTTTTCCCTAGCAGCTTGGAATCGTTGCTTAAATGTAATACCTGAGCCAAGACCTCAGCGTGTGGCTAATCTGGAAATAGGTTTGTAGAGAGTTTAATAGATTTCCTCCGGCCCACGGCTGATGGGCACTAAATCACAGTCCAGGCCTAGGACCTTCCAACTTCTGAGTTCAAGGAGGGGCCAGCGTAGCGGATGAAAAGTGCTCCGTGGAGATGGGGTTCAGCTGAGGGAGCAATGCCAGCCTTCGCCCCGGGCCTTTTAAAGAAGGGCCTCTCTCGGTGCTAGCTTCCGTCCAGATTGAACCCCAGACTTCCATGGAAAGGATCTCCAGGATAAAAGGATTTTCAGTCCATCCCAAGGGGTCCCACCGAGGCTTACCACAGATTCTCACCTCCTTAACCCTGTTACTGGAATTTTCCAATCGTCCACGAGGGGGCGCTTTCCCCCCAAGTTCTTTAGGCTCAGGTGAAAGTTGACGTGACGCCAAGTGCATTTTTCTGTGCCCAAGCCCCGCGTGTTCTCCGCCTCTTCTTGAGGGGCTGTCGGGAAAGTAAATTGAGACTCAAAGGAACGCACATATTAATAAATAGAATATTGTTAGCTACGTTTATAAAGAAAAAAACGTGAGTGCATGCTTGGAAGTAGCCCTCAAATAGCTACAAAGCTGTAGAGAACTTTCAGCTCTATTTATGTGGGGTTAAAGCTACAGGGGTCATCGTCCGACTCAGTACAAGCATTCTTACTTTACTCCAGTAATAATAATAAATTCGCTCAGACACACCTTTAGAATTCTTCACCAGCCTCTCCTCCGGTTGTCTTTGAGTGTGCACTTCTTGGAAGTACAGACTTCACCATTGTCCACATTCCTCTGCAGGGCTCAGGGGCGCGGAGGAGCGCACAGCCGGTTTCGGGCGGGGGGCGGGGGGCGAGGGGCTGGGGCCGGGCCGATTCCCCCCAAGGGTGCGGTTTGCAGCCATGAACAGGGACTGTGGGCCCCCCAGCAGTTCCGATGCCCGCGTTTGGGAGGTCGCCAGGTCCAAAGGGTAATATCTCATGGCGCTGCCGTCTGTAAACCGGGCATTTAAAGGAGGAAAACTGTTTTTCAGAGTTGAGAGCATCAACCGCACACGGCAAATGGCGGGTGATCGAAATTAAGGAAAATCGGCCTTTTGTTCAGAGGCTGAGTGCTCGCGTCCTGTACCCCGCCCCCTCACCAGGCTGCCCACGCCCCCTCGCTGCTTCTCTCGTCGTTTCCTGGGTTCAACCCTCGACACCCCGGCCCCGGACCGCCGAAGCCATACTAGGCTGCTGCGTGGCGGTTCAGGGTGGGGACTCAGGCCCATCCTAGGGCGCACGAGTCCAAAGTCGGAGTTTTCGACGCATTCTCGATCAGCTCTGGGAACCAAAGCTCGTCCGCTTCGGAGAAACCTTTGCTGTCTTCCCTCTCCCGAGCCCCTCGTAGGACTCAAATGCCCACACTGCAGTTCTTGGCTCCCCTGGGCCCCCACGGCAGAGTGGATCCGTCACCAACCATTTAGGGAGTGCCTACCAGGGCCCGGCCCGGCTCGGGGACACCCGCTGCATCGCGAGCCACGCCCGCCCGGCCCCGTTGAGTCTACCCTTGCAGCGAGCTGGGGCCTTGGGGGTAGCGCCCAGCCCACGCGCGTCAGCCTGATCCTGCGGGGACTCTCTGGGAGGAGGAAATCGGAGTTAAGAACCGGAAGGTGGATGACTTCAGCCGAGAGGCTGCGGGCCACTTCCGGAGCCAGGAGGCTATGAAGCTGCGAGGAGCAGGCGGAGGGGCCGTGGGTCGGACGTTGGGCTCTTCGAGTCCCCGAGTGTCTGGCCCGGTGTCGATGTTCACACGTGCCCAGTGAGACGACCGGTGGCCTCAGTGTCTCCCGCCCTTCCGGTTTCCGGAATGAGAGAATGAGATGTCCCCAGCCAGAGGTTGGAAAGCAATTTCTGAGATCAGGAAATGAATGGAGAAGGGACACCCTCCGTGTCTCTGTGGCGCAATCGGTTAGCGCGTTCGGCTGTTAACCGAAAGGTTGGTGGTTCGATCCCACCCAGGGACGGTCTCTTTTCCCAGCAGCTTGGAACCTTAGGTTACTTGCTAGTGAATTCATTTATCCTCCGAGTCTTCTGAACTTCTGTCCACTTTAAATCAGACTCGGAAATATCCTGCCCGAAGACCCAAGTTGCATCAAAGTGCCTAAAAGGAGGAATTTTTCAGCAAAGAAGTAAGCGTCTGGGCCTTTCTTTATCCCAGAGGCACTGCAGAGAGCCTCACTTCCCAAAACTGGGTTTTTACAACTGCACATCCTGGAAACTAGAAAATCCTAAGAATTGAGAACAACAAAACCTGTCTTCACTCGCGGTGAAGCCTCTAGTTATGGGTGCAATTGTGGTTCTTCCACCATGTGGCTTGAACAAATCACGAGTTTTCTGTGCCTCGATTTCTTTGTCTATAAGAGGGGGTGAATAAGAGTACTTCCTTCATGAATTAATTTAAATTTTTATGAGATGCGCATATAAACCATTTGACCACTTAATGTTAATTAAAACTTTTGAGTGGCATCTCATCACCATTTCTGTTATTTACTTCATCTTCTTAAACAAATGGCTATCTTTCCATGGATGGGTTATTGTTTTGTGGTTTGTTTGTTTGTAATTTATTTTTATTTATTGATTGATTTTTCGATGGATTAGTGTATAGACAAACATGCCTTAATTGTTGGACGTGACATTGATTCTAATGTTTACTGTTGCAAATGCTTGTTCAAAGAACATCCTTATACAAATATTCTTATCACTTATGCATGGATTTCCCTAAAAGAGATTGCTGGAAGTGGACTTTCCTAATCAAAGTATTTGTCATTGCTAATTTTTTTTTTGTCATTGCTACTTTTGCTAATTCCTGTCTAATGGCCCTCCAAAGAAGTTGTACCTAGTCATACTGCCACATTCTAAGAGGGCACCCTTTTCTTGGCAACCCAAACTGACACTTACCAGCAGTACAAATCCATCACTTTTGCTTGGGGAATGTTATTCCTTGTTGGTCTCACACATTACTGTGACTTGTCCATGAGGAGCTGGTGCTCCCTCAGTCTCCTTTGTTCTCTTGATCCCCTGGGGATCCTGGGGAAGTAGTTCACAGGGTTGGATTCATAGGACAGTAGAAGTCCGGTTCCCAATGTGCCTGTGGCAGAGAACCCAGTCTTTTGCTGCTTGAAGAAGAGTCAAGAACTCACCTGTCAGAGTGGGACCTTCATGGGTGGTCCTGAGCCAAATAAAGTAAGGAGAGAATTTTAAAATTTTCCTCAAATTAAGACTTCAGATGTTGGATATTTTTAAATGTTTTCTTATGGCAGCAAGAGAGACTGCCTTCTCTGGACTTTCTTTGGGGAAACTTAGTAATGGTGTCCATTCTGCTGATCTTATGAAATTGCTCCCTTGGTGCTAGTATGTGATACTTGTTAGAAAACCTTGTCTGGTGAGCTGAAGTGAGCAAGTAGCTAAAGGAAACTTCTCATAGAAAGCAGAAATAGGGGATACATTCTCAAACAGATGTCCAAAGTCTTAATTTTGATCTTTTCAGAGGTTTTGGGTGGTGTCCTAGCTCAGGCTGCTATAACGAAATACCACAAACAACAGACATTTACTTCTCAAAGTTCTGGAGGCTGAAAAGTAAAAAATCAAGGTGGTGGCACCACTCCGTTCTTGGTGAGATCCCTTTTCTGGCTTCAGATGACTACCTTCTCAGTGACCATCATATTTTTACAAGGTGACCTTTGTCTTTTCACAAAGTCCCATCATGGGGTGCCACTCTCATGACTCCATCTAAACCTATTTACCTCCTGAAGGTTTTACCTCCTAATACCAGCACACTGTGGGTAAGGGCTTCAACATTTGGGAGGGACAGAAACATTCAGTCCACAATAGGTACTAACATTAAGAGGCATTTCCTGAGTGTTTAAAATACCCTTTATATGAAATGACCAGATTGCAGACTTCAGAGCAGTCGTGTGCAGGTGGGAGCAGAACTTGTCCTATAGTTCTGTGATCTTTTCCTCCTAGAGGAATTGTGTGTATGTGTGTGAACAGAAAATCGAAGGATTATAGAAAGATACATGAAAAAAATTACTTCCTCTGCTCAAGCTTCCAATTCCCAAAGACAAAATACTAATGTGATTGTTTTTGATAAACAACTTTATTTTTAATAAAACAATTATAGTTTTCAGTAAAGCCAACAAGCATGGCTTTATTAGTTCCATAACAAAGTAACTACTCCCTTTATAAGTATAGATTAAAAACTTCCGGTGAACCAGGCTATCTTCACATGCTACAATTCAGACAAGCTTCTAGGCCTCTCAGCCACAGGGCTGGCCATTAACCCACAATAACTACTGGTCCCCTGACAGTGTGGGCAAGCCACATTCTCTGGGAAATTCTTAAAGCATCATGATCTAGAAGTTCCACAGGATTTTCTTTCCTTTCTTTCTTCCCTGATCTGCTTGTATGCTCTGAGCTAGAAGCTCACAGATACTAACACCCCCTCCTCCCCAAAACAAAAAACCAAACAAACGCAGTTAAAAAAATCTCCTGCATTTCAAGGTTCTAGTCACTCTACCAGTATTTTTGTGAAGAAGAGAATCCATATGGTATGAAAAGCATACATCAATTACAGAACTTTGTCTTAATGAAGTTGGAGAGCTCTGATAAGAAAATGGGGTTCTGGGGTGCCTGAGTGGCTCAGTAGGTTAAGCCTCTACCCTCAGCTCAGGTTGTGATCCCAGGGCATCGGGATCTCTGCTCAGCGGGGAGCAGAGAGCTTCCTCCCTCTCTCTCTGCCTAGGGGCACCGGGGTGGTTCAGTTGGTTAAGTTCAGCTCAGGTCATGATCCCAGGGTCCTAGGATCAAGCCTGGCATCACACTGACATCAGGCTCCCTCTCCCTCCGCCTGTCTCCCAGCTTGTACTCTCTCTCTCTCTCAGATAAAAAAGAAAGACAATGGAGTTCTGACAAAGATGAGAGGAAAACCTAACCTAGGGTCTGTAATGGTCTAGGGGAAAGAAAGATTGAACCAAATACTTAACACAGCTCCAGTCCACACATCACACAGGTCTAAAGACAACAAGCAGATATGCTCAAGTCTGTGAGATGATTCAGGAAATGCAAAATCTTTTTGAAAAATTTGACACTAAAATGCAACTAATGATGAAATTATTTTACAGTGAAAATCTCAGAAATGTAGAACTGTACCACACAAAGCATGAATCCTAATGAAAACTATGACTTTGGTTAACAGTAATGTATCAGTACTTCTTCAGTTGCAATGAACGTACCAAACCAATGTTGGGGGTGGAGGAGAAGGAGTGTATGGGAACTCTGTACTCTGTTCAGTTTTTCTGTAAACCTAGAAGTACTCTTAAGAACTAAAGTCTATTAACTTGTTGAAAAACCTCAAGAATGTAAAGGCCATCTTTGCTTGGTATTCTCCATTTGTTGCTCCAGATCCATTCTCACCATTGCCTACCTTACTCTGTGCCCTGGAAAGTTAATCTTTTTGAACTGCCAGAAAGGGCTTCCCAGCTCAGCTTCCTGTTAGCTGTGGCCCATGGGCTGCAGTTGATTGGGGTTGGCAGGATGGGCAGAATATGAGGTCAGCGTAATTATTTTCTGCAGGCTGACAGTGACTGTGTTCTTTGCTACACCTCAAAGCCACAGCTGTTTTTTGGTGGCTCTGAGCTACAATTACCGCTTTTCCAGGTTCCAGAAACGTCTCTCTCCTCTTGCCCCATCAGGCCTAGTCATGGGTCTCCTTTGTTGCTACTGCTGGAATACCACACCATACATTACCTGCGTGGGGCCTGGGAATCCTGAGCTGGGAAGTTCCCGAAATCCCCCTAATCCTCAGCAGGTCTGGCCTTGGGAGAGCCTCAGAAAACGTGCCACAAAAGCTTTGGGAGGTCACCGCATCTCTGTTCACCACCTTGACTTTAATTCTTTAAATCAGTGATTGGCTATTTCCATCTCTGAAAACAAATATTGTTAATTCTTCATTTTCTAGTTTTAGGTACTTCATCTTTCTTCTGTCTACTCCCTCTACAATTACCACTGTGTGTGTACATGCACACACACACTTTCCCACTTCCTTAGCTTCCCAACTGTGATGATTAATTTGATGTGTCAGCTTGGGTAGGCCATGGTACCCAGATAATTTGGTCAAACATCATCTAGATGTTCTTGTGAGGGTATTTTATAGATAAGATTAATATGTAAATCAGTGGACTTTGTGTAAAACAGATTACTCTCCATAATGAGCGAGGGGATCATCTAAACAATTGAAGGCCTGAGGGGGAAAAAATCAAGGTTCCCCCAAGAAGGGAGGAATTCTGCCTCCAGATCCTGCTTCAAGATTAGAACTACAATATCAATTCTTCTCTGGGTCTCCAGCCTACTGGCATATCTTGAAGATTTTGGATTCACCAGCCTCCACAATCATGTGAGCTAGTTCCTTAAAATAAAAGCTTCTCTTTCTCTCTCAATAGATAAATATTTTATATACACACATATTTATGTCCTAGGTATGTATATAAATACATCTTCTGTTGGTTCTACTTCTCCAGAGAATTCTTTTTTATTTTTTATTTATTGATTTTTTTAAAAGATTTTACTTATTTATTTGACAGATATCACAAGTAGGCAGAGAGGCAGGCAGAGAGAGAGGGAAGCAGGCTCCCCGCTGAGCAGAGAGCCCGATGGGGGACTCGATCCCAGGATCCTGGGATCATGACCTGAGCCGAAGGCAGAGGCTTAATCTACTGAGCCACCCAGGTGCCCCTCCAGAGAACTCTTAATACATCGATATACTCATATCATAATTTTGATAAGATCAGTGATTATTATTTTAAATATATATAAACTGTTAACAGACAAGCCATGTAATGTGATCAAAAAAATTTTTAAAAGATTTTATTTATGTATTTGACAGACAGAGATCACAAGTAGGCAGAGAGGCAGGCAGAGAGAGAGAGAGGGGAAAGCAGAAAGCAGGCTCACCGTGGAGCAGAGAGCCCAATACAGGGCTAAGTCCCAGGACCCCGGGATCACGACCTGAGCTGAAGGCAGAGACCTTAACCCACTGAGCCACCCAGGCGCCCCTAATGTGATCAATTTTGTGTAACATGTTCTCCTGGCATTAACAGTTACCTTAGTTTTCCATGCAGTCATTACTAAATGATAAATGGTTTCTTTCCAGTACTGTAAATCTCCCCTTGACACATTGAAACACACGTTTTGTTTTTTTCTTTTTTTCTTTCTTTTTTTTTTTTTTAAGATTTTATTTATTCATTTGACAGACAGAGATCACAAGTAGGCAGAAGGGCAGGCAGAGAGAGGAAGGGAAGCAGGCTCCCCACTGAGCAGAGAGCCAGATTCGGGGATCGAATCCAGGACCCTGAGATCATGACCTGAGCCAAAGGCAGAGGCTTTCACCCACTGAGCCACCCAGGTGCCCCTTAAACCTTTTTCAAGAACTTGCTCCTGGCACATTCCCATCTCCTCCAGTCTAGACCACTTGACCTACAGGCCTTCCCTACTGCTGTCATCATCATACCTCTCTTTACCATTATCTTGGGGTTTCCATTGCCTCTTTTATTAGGTCATCTTCCTTCCTTCCTTCCTGTTTTTTTTTTTTTTTTAAAGTTAAAAATCTCTTAATTTTTTATTCCTGGTACCACTACCACAATTTACAGGGCAATATACCTGATGTAATGAAAAGAAAAAGAAAAAGCTACAACAGATAAAAGACCTCAGGAATGTACATCTAATTGACACTACATTGCATTAATCAATAGCTGCACTTTTTGCAAACTGTGGTTATGACAGTCCTGAACAAGAAGGGTTTCCTGTTTAAGCTGCAGTAACTTTTCTGACTATGGATCATCGTTCCTTCTGTGGCAGATTTTTACAGTTCCTCTAATGCATTTGGGACGACTGTCTCAAAGTAACCTGCAGCTTTCCTGACAACTTCTCGCTCGCTCTCCTGCTAAGAACTGTAGCCCTTTTCTTCTGAAAATTTTTTCGAACCTTCTGCTACCATATCCACCACTTCTGCCACCAGAGCCATAACCACCGCCATAGGGACTGCCCGAGCTTCTTCCACCAAAACTGCCCCCCTTCATGGGTCCATAATTTGATTGCTGTTGTCCACTATAATTTCCAAAATCATTATAGTTCCCACCACCACCATAGTTACCACCTCCAAAATATCCTCCTTCATTGTAACCATCATATCCACCACCACCACCTCCATACCCACCTCCTTGGTTTCCATATCCTGGTCCACCACCACCATAGCCTCCTCTACTACTGTAACCAGGACCACCACCATAGTTGCAACCATCACCTCCAAATCCATTATATCCACCATCACCTCCTCCGTAACTACCTCTGCTGCCACCACCACCACCACCAGAATTTCCCAGAACACCAGCATCAGACAAAATCACTCTCTAATCATGATGAAACAAAAGAAGGAGGAAAAGAAGAACTACTACGTGATTGTCTGAAGGCAGAGGAACATCAAGGATGCTTGACATCCCCTGAACTGAGAAGGAACTTTGAGATGGGGAAACGAATGAGAGAAGCAGTTGACGAGGGTTTTTATATTGGGTAACTTACTGGTGGGAAGGATTGGACCATGATCCAGTCAGCTGCTCAGCTATTCTCCACAAAAATCCAGACCTTAACTCATAAATCGTGTGAGGAGGTAGGACCTGAGGAAGAGCCTAACAGTGAGATCCAAGTGTACACGCAAATGTGATTAATAGCTAATTATTAACAGACCCCTCTGTGCACCAGGAGGCCAAAACCCCATTACTGAAGTTTATATCTTAATGGATCTGCTGGAAGCCGCACAGAACTCTTGGTGCTCTTGTTTCCTCTGTGATCACAAGACAAGTAACAGTAATCTGTGGGGGCGGGGGCAGCTTCTGAAGAACATAACACTAGAATGAGCACCAAGCAGACAAGTCAAAATGCTGGCCAAAAATGAGGTCAGTGTGGCAAGCATTCCTACAATGATCGTGTTTGAGCATGAACAGAATGCAGTCCAAACCACAACAAATGACCAACTAACAGTAACTGTTGCTTCTTCACCAATTTCACATTTGGCTCTGTTCCACTCCTCCCACTTTTGGAATAAAGAGTACTAAGATTTCCAAAGGTAGAATTGCCCACAGTTCCCCACAATGTATGTTGTCTCTTTTGTTGCGAGAAGCCAAAAATCCAACTTTGAGTACAGGTTTGTTCCTGATGGTAATACACTGGAGCCTATTGACACTGTAGAGAAGGCAGATACCATTCTTTTCTTTTCTTTTTAAATTTATTTTAAATTTATTTTATTTATTTATTTTTTATTTGCATAACAGTACTCATTATTTTTTCACCACACCCAGTGTTCCATGCAATCCGTGCCCTCTATAATACCCACCACCTGGTACCCCAACCTCCCACCCCTCCGCCAATTCAAACCCCTCAGATTGTTTTTTAGAGTCCATAGTCTATCATGGTTCACCTCCCCTTCCAATTACCCCAACTCCCTTCTCCTAACACCCCTTGTCCTCCATGATATTTGTTATGCTCCACAAATAAGTGAAACCATATGATAATTGACTCTCTCTGCTTGACTTACTTCACTCAGCATAATCTCTTCCAGTCCCGTCCATATTGCTACAAAAGTTGGGTATTCGTCCTTTCTGATGGAGGCATAATACTCCATAGTGTATATGGACCACATCTTCCTTATCCATTCGTCCGTTGAAGGGCATCTTGGTTCTTTCCACAGTTTGGCGACCATGGCCATTGCTGCTATAAACATTGGGGTACAGATGGCCCTTCTTTTCACTACATCTGTATCTTTGGGGTAAATACCCAGGAGTGCAATTGCAGGGTCATAGGGAAGTTCTATTTTTAATTTCTTGAGGGATCTCCACACTGTTTTCCAAAGAGGCTGCACCAACTTGCATTCCCACCAACAGTGGAAGAGGGTTCCCCTTTCTCCACATCCCATCCAACACATGTTGTTTCCTGTCTTGTTAATTTTGGCCGTTCTAACTGGTGTAAGGAGATATCTCAATGTAGTTTTAATTTGAATCTCCCTGATGGCTAGTGATGATGAACATTTTTTCATGTGTCTGATAGCCATTTGTATGTCTTTATTGGAGAAGTATCTGTTCATATCTTCTGCCCATTTTTTGATATGTTTGCCTGTTTGGTGTGTTGAGTTTGAGGAGTTCATTATAGATCCTGGATATCAACCTTTTGTCTGTACTGGCATTTGCAAACATCTTCTCCCATTCCGTGGGTTGCCTCTTTGTTTTTTTGACCGTTTCCTTTGCTGTGCAGAAGCTTTTGATTTTGATGAAGTCCCAAAAGTTTATTTTTGCTTTTGTTTCCTTTGCCTTTGGAGACATATCTTGAAAGAAGTTACTGTGGCTGATATCGAAGAGATTACTGCCTATGTTCTCCTCTAGGATGCTGATGGATTCCTGTCTCATGTTGAGGTCTTTTACCCATTTTGAGTTTTTATCTTTGTGTATGGTGTAAGAGAATGGTCAAGTTTCATTCTTCTACATATAGCTGCCCAGTTTTCCCAGCACCATTTATTGAAGAGACTGTCTTTTTTCCACTGTATTTTTTTTTTCCTGCTTTGTCGAAGATTATTTGCCCATAGAGTTGAGGGTCCATATCTGGGCTCTCTACTCTGTCCCACTGGTCTATGTGTCTGTTTTTATGCCAGTACCATGCTGTCGTGGTGATCACAGCTTTGTAGTAAAGCTTGAAATTAGGTAGCGTGATGCCCCCAGTTTTATTTGTTTTTCAACATTTCCTTAGCGATTCAGGGTCTCTTCTGGTTCCATACAAATTTTTGGATTATTTGCTCCAGCTCTTTGAAGAATACCGGTGGAATTTTGATCAGAATGGCATTAAAATTATAGATTGCTCTAGGCAGTATAGACATTTTAACAATGTTTATTCTTCCGATCCAAAAGCATGGAATGGTCTTCATCTTTTTGTGTCTTCTTCAGTTTCTTTCATGAGTGTTCTGTAGTTCCTCGAATACATATCCTTTACCTCCTTGGTTAGGTTTATTCCCAGGTATCTTATGGTTCTTGGTGCAATAGTAAATGGAATCGATTCTCTAATTACCCTTTCTGTATTTTCATTGTTAGTGTATAAGAAAGCCACTGATTTCTGTACATGGACTTTGTATCCTGCCACGTTGCCGAATTGCTGTATGAGTTCTAGTAGTTTGGGGGGGTGGAGTCTTTTGGGTTTTCCATGTAAAGAATCATGTCATCTGCGAAGAGAGAGAGTTTGACTTCTTCATTGCCAATTTGGATACCTTTTATTTCTCTTTGTTGTCTCTGCTTGCTGTTGCTAGGACTTCTAATACTATGTTGAACAAGAGTGGTGAGAGTGGGCATCCTTGTCGTGTTCCTGATCTCAACGGGAAGGCTGCAAGCTTTTTCCCATTGAGGAGGATATTTGCTGTGGGTCTTTCATAGATAGATTTGATGAAGTTCAGGAATGTTCCCTCTATCCCTATACTTTGAAGCGTTTTAATCAGGAACGGATGCTGGATTTTGTCAAATGCTTTTTCTGCATCGATTGAGAGGACCATGTGGTTGGTTCTTCTCTCTTCTCATATTAATTTGTTCTATCACATTGATTGATTTGCGAATGTTGAACCATCCTTGTAGCCCAGGGATGAATCCCACCTGGTCATGGTGGATAATCTTTTGAATGTGCTGTTGGATCCTGTTTGCTAGGATCTTGTTGAGAATCTTAGCATCCATATTCATCAGTGATATTGGTCTGAAAATCTCCTTTTTGGTAGGGTCTTTGCCTGGTTTGGGGATCAGGTAATGCTGGCTTCATATAAAGAGTCTGGAAGTTTTCTTTTTGCTTCAATTTTTTGAAACAGCTTCAGGAGAATAGGTGTTATTTCTTCTTTGAAGGTTTGGTACAATTCCCCAGGGAATCCATCAGGTCCTGGGAGGTTTTTTGTTTTGGGAGGTTTTGATCACCGCTTCAATCTCATTACTAGATATCAGTCTATTCAAGTTGTCAATTTCTTCCTGGTTCAATTTTGGGAGTTTATAGTTTTCCAGGAATGCATCCATTTCATCTAGGTTGCTTAGCTTATTGGTATATAACTGTTGATAATAACTTCTGATGATTGTTTCTACTTCCTTGGTGTTAGTTGTGATCTCTCCCTTTTCATTCATAATTTAATGAATTTGGGCTTTCTCTCTTTTCTTTTGGATGAGTGTGGCCAATGGTTTATCGATCTTATTGATTCTTTAAAAAAACCGGCTTCTAGTTTCATTGATACATTCTACTGTATCTCTGGTTTCTACCATGAATGATCTCAGCTCTAATCTTGATTATTTCTCTTCTTATGTGTGGAGTTGGTTTGATTTGTTGTTGATTCTCCAGTTCTTAAAGGTGTAGAGACAGCTGCTGTGTTCTGGATTTTTCCATTTTTTTGAGGGAGGCTTGGATGGCTATGTATTTCCCCCTTAGGACTGCCTTTGCTGTATTCCATAGGTTTTGGACCGAAGTGTCTTCATTCTCATTGGTTTCCATGAATTGTTTCAGTTCTTCTTTGATCTTCTGGTTGATCCAAGCATTCATAAGCAAAGTGGTCTTTAGCTTCCAGGTGTTTGAGTTCCTTCAGAACTTTTCCTTGTGATTGAGCTCCAGTTTCAAAGCATTGTGATCTGAGAATATGCAGGGAATAATCTCAGTCTTTTGGTATCGGTTCAGTCCTGATTTCTGACCCAGTATGTGGTCTATTCTTGAGAAGGTTCCATGTGCACTTGAGAAGAATGAGTATTCCATTGTTTTAGGGTGGAATGTTCTGTATATATCTGTGAGGTCCATCTGGTCCAGTGTGTCATTCAGTGCTCTTGTTTCTTTATTGCTTTTGGCAGATGTCATTCTAATTCTTGGCTGTTGACATTAAACTGTTGTCTCACTCCCCTTCCCAAAAGCTTTCAGGATCTCCTCTTTGTCCCTACTGTTTTGAAGCTAATCTATTTTTACTCACTCCACTGGGCACTTAACAGACCCTTTCAGTGGGGGAGTTTGGATTTCTTGTGTATCACTCCAGAGATGTTTATGTATATATAAGTAAAAGTGTCTATCTCTTGGAACCACCATTACCACTTTGATACAAATGATTGCACATTATAAGACTGTTCCTTTGGAATCTTCACTTGATCTATGTCTCAGTGAATTTAAGTTAGCTTTTGCTATATAACAAACCATACCAAACTTACTGACTTAAAATAAGAATAATTTATTATTTGTTAGGGCTTCTGTGAGTTGGAAGTTTTTCTCTTCCGGGCCAGCTCATTTGGGGCTGGTTGGTGTAGGATGGTTCAGTCACCTGTCTGGGGCACAGCTGAATTGACTAGAAGATCTGGATGGATCTTTTTTTCCTTATGATCTGTCCAGCAGACCAGCTTGAGGGTCTTCAGATTATGGCCTCAGGATTCCAAGTGCAGCAAAAGAAGGTTAAGCCCCAATGTGCATTTTCCAAGCCTGCGCTTTTCCTCAGGTTTGCTAAGGCACCAACATTGGCCAAAGCAAGTCACAGAGCCAGTCCTAGATAACAGACCAGTGGACAAATAAGTTCCACATCCTGATGGGAAGAGCTGCAAAATATACCATTTCTTTTCAGTCAAACCATATTGGAATATCAGGAGCTTCCTCATTCTTTTTACAGCTGGCTGAACCGTATTTCATTGTATAGTTGTATATTTAGTTACCCACCCCCAAATGGTGGAAATTTAGAGAGGTTTCCAGTTTTAATCACTGAATGAAAAATGCTCTGTGAATAACCTTGAATATGTTTAATTTCACATGTGTGGGGATAATGGGATAAATTTCTAAATGTGGATTTTAAAAAGTAAATAAAAAGTTTAATTATTGATAGATGTTGTTAAAAGGGCACCCTACAGAACTTGGACCAACTCACCCTTTCATATTTAACCTCTCCAACATGCTAGACTTTTTAAAATTACAGCATTTCTTATAGGTCAAAAGTGTTAATTCAGTGTTGTTTCAAATTGCATTGCTTTTGTTAATAGCAACCTTGAATGTTGACTATCTTTCCTTATGAGCAATAGAAATGTGTATTTTCTATTCTTTATATGTTTGCTCTTTGGGGAGGGTTGTTGGCTTATTATTGGTTTGTAGTTTGTAAATATTAGGGAAATTAGCCTTTTGTATATATGTGTGTTCTGTGAATGTAGGTGTTGGGTTTGTTATCAAGGGGTTTCGGCTGTTTTGGGGTATGAGTTCACAATTAGGGCAGTGAGGAGAAATTAAAATGGAGGATTTTTAACACAATGTGAATTGCAAATATTTTCTCAAATTTGTTGTGTTTGGACTTGACTTAGCCAGATATCACTTGATTCACGTAGTCAGATTCATTGATACTTTCTCTCACGACTTGAGAGTTTATGTTGTAGAACACCTTTTTTCACATACACACCAAGATAATAATTGTTTCCTATTTCCACAGGAACTTTTATGTCCCTCTTTATTGTTATTTAAATCTTTGATTGATTTAGAATTTACCCTTATGTAAAGAGCATGGTATTCACTGACCATTATTTTTCCCTAGACACCTATTTATTTAAAACTGCTCATTAGAATTACTGGTTCAAGACCCTCTTTCTAATGTATTACATTTCTTTATGTATTTTGGTATATATCCGGATTCTTGTGCCATTTATTACTGTTGACTCATGCATGATACCTTACTATCTTAATTACTCTAATTTTTCATAGGATTGGTCCTTCCTATTGCTCTCTTTAAAAGAAAGAATTTCCTTGGAAAAGATCTTCTTCGAGTATTTCGTTTCTTTATTTTTGAGATTTTTATTTAGTTATTTGATAGAGCCAGCAAGAGAGAGAACACAAGCAGGGGGAGCAGGAGAGGGAGAAGCAGGCTCCCCACCCAGCAGGGCCAGAAGTTGGGCTGGATCCCAGGACCTGATGGTGACCTGAGCCAAAAGCGGATGCTTAACAACCGAGCCACCCAGGCGCCCCTCCCTGAGTATTTCTGCTTGTTACTTTTCCATTTAAACTTTAAAATTATATTGTCCAGTTTGAATTCTAAAAAACATTTCTATATTCTTATGAAAACCATGTTATCTTCAGACAGCGAATTAAGGAGAGATGTTATCTTTGTGACATTGAGTCTCCCAGCCAAGAACATAATATATCTTGGTTGACAGGGAAGGAGGTCCTGATGCAGTGGTCCCTGAACTTGGTCATTTACCTAAATCACCTACAGAGCTTAAGTCACAGGTTTTGGGGCCAGCACATGGTTTCTGATTCCGCAGGTCTGACGTGGGGCTTGAGAATCTGCATATCTCACAAGTTTCCAGGTGAAGCTCATGTTTGTCCTGGCACTACACTTGAGAATAACTGGCCTAATGTATTGATCATCTGGGAGAGGGTTGGTGGGAGGCTGAAGCATATTTACAAACTTAAAAAAAAAAAAAAAAAAAGGACTGTTAAAGGATCCTTAGGGAAGAGAGGCGGACAACTTGCATGAGGAGTTAAGTGTCTTCGCCCTTGAGGAGAAGCCTCTAGACCTGTGCCAAACTTGGCTGCCACACGCCTTGAAAAACAACTTAAGCCAGACCACCCATTCCAGCACTGAAAGGAGACTCGGACGAGACAATTACAGAGCAAAAAGTTCAGGCTTTCCCCAGCAGAATCAAGTTCTCCATTGGATCAATAACTACCTCAAAACCGGTGCGCGCTGCGCAGCAGGCCGCCCAGACACCGCCCCAGGCATCCAGCGGAGAGCGGCGGGGACTCCCAGCCTGCAAGCTCGCGCCTGCGCCTCGCTCACGCCCCGCCCACGCCTGCGGCTCTTCACAGTCCCTCCTCCGCCGCCCCAGATCCTGTTCCAGGGCACTCTCCTTTCCACCACGCCTCCGAGATTTTAGTAAATGAGTTGTATTTTATAGCCGTTTGCGGCTGGTGAACGCTTCAAAACCTGAAAAGCAAAAACAGATGCTCCTTGGCACCTAGCGAAGAACATTTTAACTAGCTAAGAAGGTCCTTCAAAAAACCCCACCAAGCAGAATAGAGTGTTTCCATCCGGTCCCTTCTGGTCCTAAGGCGTCTTCTCGGTAGGGCGGAGGGGGGCCCCACGGATCAGGACTCGGAGCTGTCACCTTCCCCCCGGGAGAAGCTCCTCCCGCCCCTCGATTGGTAGGTCAGGGACCCAGGGTCCCCGGTTCGGATTAACTTGTGTTCAATTTGAAGCGAATAGAAGATGTTCTGGAAGTTGTTACCGAAGTTTAAAAACCAAAGCGGCCGCAGTGGCTAATTACAAATTTACAGTTGTTGGTTGCCTAAAGAAGATTTCATAGAAACTCAAGAGAAAAATATCTGCTCGCCCAACGTGGGGCTCGAACCCACGACCCTGAGATTAAGAGTCTCATGCTCTACCGACTGAGCTAGCCGGGCGCCCGGGGCCTGGGCTTTCTCTTAGAGGTATCATTTCTTTCAAGAGACAGAGTATATAGTCTAGATACACACTAGTGACAATGAAAGAGATCTTGGGATTGTGAACATGATAGTAGCTTTTTACTACTAAGACTGGCTCCGAGAGAGTGGCGGGGACTGCGTCGGGCCAGGCAGCCTTCCAGAGAACGGAGAATGTGGAGTCCTAAAACTTCCGTGTTTCCGCAAAGTCCGCATGGATCGGATCATTTTGTTAGCCCGGTGTCTGGCATGCCGACTGCTGAGGAGGAGACTAAAGAGCGCGAGGGAACCCGGATGAGAGTCACAAACAGCCGGGGGAGCAGGTAGGGGCCTGGGGGCTTGGTGCTCCAGCCCCTGCTTCCTTCTTTTCCTGAAGGCAGAGAGGCTTAATTCACTCAGCCACCCAGGCGCCCCATGTGTTGTTCTTTTCCTAAACCGTGACAACCACGGTGGTGGGAGGAAGCGTGGCTGAGGGACGTGTCACTGGGAGCACGAATTTGTTTTTAAATACTAAAATTTTGTGTGGCTTAAGTAAAATACCCTATTTGTTACGCGTCCTAGCGAGATTTCAAGTCAGATGAGAGTCAGAGCCCCAGGGGATTTCATTCCACTCTCCCAACTTTCATTTCTCCAATGTACGGTACAAGCGGTGAGTTCCAGAGTCAGAAGCAAAGGGTTCTCACCTTTGCAGCCTTGGTGGCAGCTCCGATACTCCCCAGACCGCCCTGAAGTGCGCGCGTGCCAGAGCCGCTTAGGTTGTTTGTTTGGGGGGGGGGGGGGGGGGGGGGGGGAAGGGGCTGAACAGAAACAATTCACCCAGTTTGTGAACAGCATTTCTGCGAGGAGCTTGGAACGAAGAGAGAATTAAGCTTTTTTCAAGCCCTTTAAAAGATTTTGTATATTAATTAAAAAAAAAAAAGAAAGAAAGAAAAAAAAACTGGCCACCCCAGACACACCATATGCCGTGACTCGGATTCGAACCGAGGTTGCTGCGGCCACAACGCAGAGTACTAACCACTATACGATCACGGCGCGCCACTTGCCAGGCGACGCAACGGGGTTTTATTTTATGCCTTTTGGAATAGGAATAGGTACCCTATGCTGCCGTTTTATTTGCCCCGTTTAAATGATCTGCAGCAATCAAAGCACCAAACTTTTCCACTCCACAACCTCGAAGTCTTGACCCCTGAATCCGGTTTTGGGCTAAATCCCGCCTTCAGGCGCCAGCATCGCCCTTCGGCTGGGCAGCGGGCTGCGGCTGGGACCATCGAGGATCGCCCCTCCTCATGCCGCTTTTCCTTCCATTTCCAGCTTGTACCCTGGAATTGAGGTTTCTGTCCCTGCAGCGGTGGAGCCCGGATAGAAGCAGAGCTGGTCGAAGGCCCTCTTTTACGTTTCTTCTTGCTAGACACCGTTCCAAGTGACAGGGATCTCTCCGGGAACTGCGGGATTTGTACTGACGTCCTTACTCTGATTCCTCAGTAAACCAGAGCCGCATCCGAGGATTTAGAAAATCAAATCCGAGCAGCCTTTATTTCAGACCCCCACCCCCAAAAAATGCCCTAAAGACCCCAAAAGGATAGTTATATACTGGTGCGAGGCCAGCGCCCGAACCCAGCACACGGGCTTGGCTCGGCGTTGCAGCTAGGAAAACCCCAGAGGGTCTCTTTTAAGATAGATTCACCACGGAACTGAGAGTCTCAAAATCCTTTCCTTCCCTGGCGGTTTACTGAATTGAACTACTTAAAAGTTTCGGGGGAGAAAATCTAAACGCATATTGCGTTGGCCGGGAATCGAACCCGGGTCAACTGCTTGGAAGGCAGCTATGCTCACCACTATACCACCAACGCAGGCCCTTCCCACTTTTGATTGTTTTCCCTATGAGGAGTAACTGCCTAGTTCTGGTCACAATTCTTTATCTGTCATTTACATTAAGAGAGATTTTTAACACCCAGCCAAACAAGACAGCGCTCTATGATTTCTCCTATGGTTATATTAAAGATTCTATGGTAGTTTCTTATTGATTCACAGGTTTTTAAAATCAGTTCTAATTTTTTCAATTGTGGTTTGAAGGAGGTGTCTCAAATCCAGTTAGGAAGTTAAGTCTCCCCTGATGGACTCATTAGGCATTTCAGAGTACTTTCATAGGGCAGATGCATTAAGGTAAATACAGTAAGGTAGATTGTTTATGGCGGCATTGTTTGTAGTAGCAAAGGATTAGAAATAACCTAACTGTCCATCGAAAAGAAGTTGATTCAATTAATTATGGAATATCAATACAGTAGAATACTATGTGCCATAAGGAAGAATGAGGAAACTCTTCAAGTCTAAACTTGATGTATAATCTAATATATTTCTAAAATACATTGTTAAGTAAAAAAGGCAAAGTGTACCAAAAAACGTGTATAGATTGCTATCATTTGTGCAAGGAGGAGTATATTTAAATATATAAGTATGTGTGCATGTACTTGCGTTTGCATAAGATATGAAATGTAACATTGGTTGCCTTATTAGAGGGAAAATAGATGGCAGAGATAAAAATTAAGTTTGTCAGTTACAGCCTTTGCATATTTGAATCCTAAACCATGTAAATAAATACACTACCCTTTTCAAGAACTAAATTAAATTGAAAGAAAATATCATGTTAGTGAAGAGCGTTTATTTCCATTGACAAGTGTTGGAAATATATTAACTTTAAAAATATCTGGAAATAAAATAGTATGAATAGCATAATTCCAATTGTTTTTTTTTTAAACTGGACATCGGAGTTAATAGGTCGGAGAACAATTTTCACTTTGTATATTTCTGCACTTCCTGTATTTCAGCTTTGGTGAGTCAGGTAACTGACTAGGAGAAACAATGTTAATCATTAAAAGGATTCTGTGGAATAGTTTAAACAAACAAACAAAAAAAAAAAAACACAACTTTAAAATGACTCTTCCCTGACCGGGAATCGAACCCGGGCCGCGGCGGTGAGAGCGCCGAATCCTAACCACTAGACCACCAGGGAGGCTAGTAAAAGCTTTCTGATAGAAATTATATGATTCGAAGTGTATGTTTCTACCTAAATTTCTGTATATCGTTCCAACTGCCTTGGGTTTTGAGATTCCTGAAAACTGCGCCTTTGTCAGGTGGAATTGACTCCTTTGTTTCTTTTTTGAAGTTAGTAAACCCGCGGAAGAACCCGGAAGCCTGGCTCCCAGAGCTGAGGGATGATCAGAAACGCACCATCACAGTCCCCAAGACCAGAGATATGTAACAGGAGGAGACGGAGACAGAAAAGAAGCTCTCAGCTTCACGTAGTTGCCCTGATTTCCTGAACTGTGATCAGGAGAAAAGTAACGACCTTTAGCTGGAGCTTTGCCCAGGTGAACAGAAACTTTTCCTTAAGAAATATAAAGGTCGTCGTGTGACCAACGCTTGGAGATCCTGATCCTATGGCAGCTTTTTTTCGTCTATGAACTTAGACCAAATTCTGCTGGCCAAAACAAATACTGCAGTCACGTGAAAGTCACTGGGCCTACGGGTCCTTGGTGGTCAGCAGAACCTGAGCTTAACTCTGGTGGGAGACTAAGAGAAAGGCAGAGGTATGGAGCTTTTCAGTTTTTTAATATGAAGAAAGGAGAGTGGGAGTAAGAAGGAAAAAAGAAATGGGGTGCATGCTTCCACTGAAGGAACATTAAAAACCATACCCATCAGTGTATGCAAATTAACTTTTTTTGACTATATGAGAAAAAACAAATGTAACAAAATACTGACAATGAATCTACGTGAGGGGTAATTGAGTGCTCATTATTTTATTCTTTCGAGTTTTTTGTAAAAATTTTTAAAATAAAAAATTGAGAAAAACAAGAATGAAACAAAAGCCTCCACTCAGGCTTTTTTTTTTTTTTTTAATCAGAAGATCCCAATGTTACTAACTTTGATGAGTTCAAACCGAAATTTTTAAAAGCAGTCCCCCTCCACATTAACATAAAAAAATATTTTCGATAATGAAAAAGTGAATTTAAATATGAATCACTAATGATGTGTGCATATCAGCAGGGCTTAGCAGAAGAATGGATAGTAGGACATGGGGAATTTGTGGGGTTTTATGTTCTTTTGCTTTGCTTTTAAAGTATTAATGTTAAAATATTGTTTAAGAAAAGTATACATCCTCCTGACTTCCAATCTCCACCTTCCTGGGGGTTTAAATGCCAGAAATTTGTTACTAAATGCCAGATGGTTATTTTCACAAAAACCAGTAATCCCATTGTCACATGTCACCATGGAGATTAACAGAGGCCATTTCCTTTTACTCCAGCTCTGTTCCACAGAACCACAATCTGTACCCCAAGGATGGAAAAAAAGTAACTAACTTTCAGCATTTTGGAATTGTATACCAATTCCAAATTGGGGTGGGTAGGATAGTAGAATTTATTCCTCTATATCAGAGGAAATCAACCTTTTATTTCAGTCAATAACAGCCCATTGTAATCTATTTTTCTGCCACCTGCTGGTAATTTTTGGCAACACATGAGAACCTAGGAAAGAAAGTACAAGCTCTGGGAGCTAGTCACCCTTCTCAACATCAAACTACCAGGAGAGGGGGCACCTGGGTGGCTCATTGGGTTAAAGCCTGTGCCTTTGGCTCAGGTCATGGTTCCAGGGTCCTGGGATCGAGCCCCACATCGGGCTCTTTGCTCAGCAGGGCACCTGCTTCCTCCTTTCTCTCTGCCTACTTGTGATCTTTATCTGTCTAATAAATAAAAAATCTTAACAAAACAGGAGAGGCCTCATCATTCAGGATGAGGGAAGATGGGGGAAGGAGTACAATTCCTTCACTTCACTCCATCTTCTGTTTTCTTTTTTCCTTTTTCCATACATTTGTAGATCATATGCCAGACTAGGCATTGAAGTCACAAAATATACTTAATGAACTCATAATCAGGGGGCACTTGGCTAGTTCAGTCAGAAGAGCATACAATTCTTGATCCTGGGGTTGTTGAGTTTGAGCTCCACATTGGGTATGGAGATTAATTAAATAAACTTTAAAAAAAAATAGCTCACAATCAAATGGAAAACCAAATAAACAAGTGAATAAAAGAATATGGATCAGGGAAGATTGAGTACTTGTACTTTTCCCTATTCCTCCTGCTAATACAACTAAAAAGCTTGGACACTGCACATAAAACAAACTTAAGAGACTTGAAAAGGTGGAGAAAAGGAGGCAGACCAGCTAGGGGCCTAAAGAACCTAAGGAGCCACACATTGGTGATTTCCTGGGTTTTTTTTTTTTTTTTTTTTTGTCTCACAAATCCCAGATGTGGTGCTGAAGAAGCCAGCAACCTGGAAATGCCAGTGGGGACAGCCAAAGGAAAAAACAAAACAAAACAAAAGCAAGCCTGTTCTTTCTAGCCAAAGGACCAGGAAAGAGGCAGCCTAGGAAAATAGAAAACTTCTAGATAATCAGCACTCCGCTCCAGCCAAACACCAGAGAAAGAACTGTTTTGCTCACTCCAACAAACACTGGTAATGGTTGAATGGGATGCCTAGACATCCACCTTCACCAGGCCTTTTAGGAGGTGTTCCTTCCCTTCTCTGCTGGATTAGTTCTAGAGGAGAGGTGGTAAAGAGCAGTTTCACCAACACCCAGTGATATCAAGGTGACCCCGCCCCTATCCCTACTATTAGTGGAGACCATGTGGGAAGGAGTAAAAAGACCTTCCTACTTCTCCCAGGCAGGTTGGTATCAGTGAAAGCCTAATAACCCCTGCCCTCACCTAAGCAGTAATGAGAAGCCCCACCCCTCAGGTGTCAGTAGAAGCTGAGTGGGGAAACTGGAAGCCTACACCTACTTGGCTGTAATAAGACACTCCCATTTACTTTCACTGCCACAGTAGTAGTGGAGAAAGCCAACTAAGAAGTTTTAAATAGGATCCAGAGTTCAAAATGTCCAGGTTTTAATAAAAATAGCACTCATCATACCAATGAGAAAGATCTTCAACTGAATGAAAACAGACCACACCTAGATGACAGATACTAGAATTCTCTGACAAAGATTTTAAAGCATGGGGTGCCTGGGTGGCTCAGTGGGTTAAAGCCTCTACCTTCGGCTCAGATCATGATCCCAGGGTCCTGGAATGGAGCCCGGCATCAGGCTCTCTGCTTGCTGGGGAGCCTGCTTCCTCCTCTCTCTCTGCTGCCTCTCTGCCTACTTGTGATCTCTCTCTGTCAAATAAATAAATAAAATCTTTTTTAAAGAAAAGATTTTAAAGCAGTCATCATAAAAATGTTTCAACAAGCAATCACAACCATGCTTGAAACAAACGAAAAAATTAGAAAGTCCCAATAGAGAAATTAAGTTTCAGCAAAGACATAGAAGCAAAGAAATAGAAGAAAAAGAAGAACTAAAAAAAAAAAAAAAAAGAACAACAACAATGACGATGACAACAACAACAGCTAAACGGAAATTTTAGAACTAAAAAATAACAATAACCAAACCAAACCAAACCATCTCAGTGGATGGGTTCAATAGCAGAATGGAGGGGGCAGTGGAAAATCTGTGAACTAGAAGACAAAAGTACTCAACATGGACAGTGGATAAATAAAAATTAAAAAAAAAAAAAAGGCAGAGTCTCAGGGACTTGTGGGATTATAACAACAGATCTGTGATATCATTGGATATCCAGGAGGAGAAGAAAAAAAGAACAGGACAGAAAAAAGTACAAAAAGAAATAGTGGCTGGAAATTCCCCAAGTTTGGCAGAGGGATAAAACCTATGTGTTCAAGAAGCTGAGCAAACCCCAAAGAGGATAAACCCAAACAAATTCATGCCAGGACACATCATAGTCAAACTACTGAAAGCTAAAAACATAAAAAATACTGAAAGCAGTGGAAAATGACACCTTACTTGTAGGGGGAAAATCAATGGCAGATTTCTCATTGGAAATCGTGGAGGCCAGAAGAAGGGGCACAAAATTTTTCAAACACTGAAAGAAAAGACTGTCCACCGAGATTCTTTTTTTTTTTTTTTAATTGATTTTATTTATTTACTTGACAGAGAGAAATCACAAGTAGATGGAGAGGCAGGCAGAGAGAGAGAGAGGGAAGCAGGCTCCCTGCTGAGCAGAGAGCCCGATGCGGGCCTCGATCCCAGGACCCTGAGATCATGACCCGAGCAGAAGGCAGCGCGGCCCAACCCACTGAGCCACCCAGGCGCCCCCACCGACATTCTTATATCAGGGAAAATACTCTTCAAGAGTAAAGGGCATAATACATTTCAACAACAAAAAGACAAACAGCCCAATTTTCAAATGAGCAAATGAAGAGAACATCTCCAAAGAAGATACTCAAAACAACCAGCAAGCATATGAAAAGATTCTCGATGTCATTGGTCATTAGGGAAATGCAAGCCTATACCGCAATAAGATATCATTTCACACTTTGGGGCTGGCTACAGTTATGGAAAATAACAAATACTGATGAGGATGAGGAGAAATTGGAACACTTATACTTTGCTGGTGGGAATGTAAAATGTTTCAGCTGCTGTGGAAAACAGTTTGGCAGTTCCTCAGAAAGTTAAACGTAGTATATATGACCCAATAATTCACTCCTAGGTACATTATACCACAAAGCACTGAAAACAGATACTCAAAAGATATCCTATCCATGTACATTCATAGCAGCATGCTATTAACAGTAGCCCAAGTAGAAACCACCCAAATGTCAATAAAGTCACAGATAAACAACTATGGTATATAAATACAGTGGCTTATTGTTTGGACATAAAAAGAAATGAGGTACTGATACCAGCTATGGTATCATAGTGGTATGATACAGTATGGATGCACCTTGAAAACGTTATGCTTAAAAGAAAGAAAACAGACACAAAAGATCACATATTGTATGACTCCATTTACATGAAATGTCCAGAAAAGGCAAATCCACAGAGACGGGAAGCAGACTGGTCATTGCCAGATGTTGGGGAATGACTGAATAATGGGTACAGAGTTTCTTTTTTGGGGAGATGAAAACATTCTGGAACTTGATAGTGGTGACTGGTGCAAAACATTTTGAATGTATTATATGTTATTGAACTGTACACTTTGGAATGATTAAAATTGTGGACTTTATGTCCGATGTGTATTTATACAGTTAAAACAGTGAAGGAGGGACGCCTGGGTGGCTCAGTTGGTTAGGCGGCTGCCTTCGGCTCGGGTCATGATCCCAGCGTCCTAGGATCGAGTCCCACGTCGGGCTCCTTGCTCCGCAGGGAGCCTGCTTCTCCCTCTGCCTCTGCCTGCCACTCTGTCTGCCTGTGCTGGCTCTTGCTCTCTCTCTGACAGGTGAATAAATAAAATCTTAAAAAAAACAAAACAGTGAAGGAGAAATCCTAGCAAGATTTTTTGTGGATATAGACAAAATTATTCTAAAAGCTAAATGGAAAGGCAAAGGAGCTAGAATGAGTAAAATGAAGTTTGAAAAAGAAGAATTGAGTGAGGGGCGCCTGGGTGGCTCAGCGGGTTAAAGCCTCTGCCTTCAGCTCAGGTCATGATCCCAGAGTCCTGGGATCGAGCCCTGCATCGGGGTCTCTGCTCAGCTGGGAGCCTGCTTCCCTCTCTCTCTCTGCCTGCTTCTCTGCCCACTTGTGATCTCTGTCAAATAAATAAAAATAAAATCTTTAAAAAAAAAAAAAAAAGAAGAATTGAGTGGGATGGGGTGGGAGGGATAAGGTGGCTGGGTTATGGACAGTATGGTGGGTATGAGCTATGGTGAGTGCTGTGAATTGTGTAAGACTGATGATTCATAGACCTGTGCCCCTGAAACAAATAATATATATGTTAATAAAAACATTTTTTAAAAGATAAATTAAAGTTTTGAAAAAAAATTAACTGGGTAGAATCAGCTTACTCATTTTTAAGACTTATAAGACTACAGTGTCAGGATGGTGTGGTATTGGCAGAAGAATAAATGTACAGACCAATGAAACAGAATAAAGAACCCAACAATAGACCAAATATGCCAAACTGACTTTTTTTTCTTTTTTTTTTTTTTACAAAGGTACAGAAGCAATTAAATGAAGAAAGAATAGCTTTTTCAGTATACCTTGCTGAAGAAATTGGACATCCATTGGTCAAAAAAACAAAAAACAAACCAAAAAATCTCTCAACTTTAGTTTCACACCTTATATAAGAACTGACTCAAAGTGGATCAACAACTTAAACGTGAAGTGTAGAACTCTTAGGAAGAAAAAAAAAAGCTCTTCATGAGCTAGGGCTAGTCAAAGATTTGACACCAGCAGCATGATCCATAAAAGGGAAAAACTGATAAAGTAGACTTCTTCAAAATTAAATACTTTTTTTTTTTTTTTTTTTGCAAAAGACCCTCCTATGAGGATGAAAAGACAAGCAGTGATTGGGAGGAAATGTTTGTAAACCACATACACAACAGAGGACCATTACCTAGAATATATTAAAAAACTCTCAAACTCAACAGTAAAAAAACCCAGTCTGATGAGAAAATGTCAAAAAGACATGAAGGATATACAGAGAGCAAATAAGCACATGAAAGATGTCCAACATTATTAGCCACTAGGGAAATACAAATTGAAATCACAATTAGATACCACTACATACCTATCAGAATGGCTAAAAAAATTTTTTTTAATGACTATCTAATGGTGAGAATGCAGAAAATGCAGAGAAACTGGATCACTCATCCATTGCTTTTGGGAATGTAAAATAGTGCAAGTCACCCTGGAAAACAGTTTGGCAGTTTATTAAACAAAAAACATCCTGAAGGGGTGGTGCAGTGGGTTAAAGCCTCTGCCTTTGGCTTGGGTCATGATCCCAGGCTTCTGGGATCGACCCCCACATTGGGCTCTCTGCTCAGCAGGGAGCCTGCTTTCTCCCCTCTCTCTGCCTACTTGTGATCTCTGTCAAACAAATAAAATCTTAAAAAAAAAAAAAAAAAACAACTAATCCTGAAAGGTTACACACTATATGATTGCTTATATAACATTCTTCTTCTTTTTTTAAGACTCTATTTATTTATTTGACAGAGATAGCAAGAGAGGGAACACAAGTAGGGGGAGCAGGAGAAGGAGAAGCAGATTCCAGGGAGCCTGACATAGGACTTGATCCCAAGACCCCGGGATCATGACCTGAGTTGAAGGCAGATGCTTAACTGAGCCACCCAGTTGCCCCTATATAGCATTCTTAAAATGACAAAAATCACAGAAATGGAGAAGATGAGCTTTTACTAATTTTAAGGTAGGGATGGAGATGGGAGGGAAGTAGGCATGGCAACATGAGGGATCCTTGTGATGGAGTAAGCTATCTTGATTGCAATATCGCGCTATAGTTTCCTGTTACGCCTGAGTTTTCGCATCCGAGAGGCCACCAAGGAGCCAACACCGATGCAGTCACATGAGGGTTTATTTTTACAAGCTTAAGCTTGGGCCCAAGTATACCCAACGCAGCGGAGTAGGGACTTGGACCCTAAACCAGACTATAGTCAGAGTTTTTAAAGGCGGAGTAGGTGTGGACTCGGGGGTGGGTGAGGACAAAGGGGTGTTCAGAAGGGCTATCAGGGTAAAGAAGACTGTCAGGATATTGAGGCCTGGTTATTATCAAGCCAAGGCCGTTTTTCCTCTAGTGAGGCACTAACATGAAGACAGTTGAGAGTTTCCTGATAGAATGTCACATTCCTCCTCTCAAGTGTCCTTGTTAGTGAGATTTAGCACTGGGACATTTGTAAACTGAGGAAGACTCCTGTCTTGCAGGATTGTGATTTCTGCAAGTTAACTATTTGTTCACACATACTACCGAGGGGAGGGGAGCAGGTGGAGAGGGGGGGCAAGGTGCCAGCTTTTGCTTTGTCAGGATGGCTGTACTTATGTCAGGGCTAGACTCAAGGTGGGTACAGTCTTGTTTTTCTTGGCCTCCACATTTCCCAGGGGGTTACCATTGGGAGAAACTGTGTAAAGGGTACATGGGATCTCTCTGTATCATTACAATTGCATATAAAGCTATAATTACCTCAAAAGGAAAAGTTTACATTTAATGAGTACGGAGTTTCAGTTTTGCAAGATAAAGAGTTCTGGAGATTTCGTTGCACAATGTGAATATACTTAAAACTACTGAACTGTACACTTTAAAATGGTGAAGATAGTAAATTTTATAGTAAGTGTATTTTACTACAATTAAAATTTTATAGAGAAAGAACAAAGTAATTAAAGAGTAGAAAGATTTTACACACGAACAAAACTAGAACTGAATGAGACAAAATGCAGTTAATTTCACCAGAGGGAGTGAAGAAACTCTGGGAACTCTGCTGCACATCAGTAGCAAAGCTGACAGTAGAATTCATAGCTCCTCTCCAAATTGCTTGAAATTGTCTTTTACTTGGAGCTTTAAGATCCATAGGATTGGAACACCTGGGTGGCTCAGTTGGTTAAGTGTCTGCCTCTGGCTCAGGTCATGATCCCACAGTCCTGGGATGGAGTCCCACATAGGATTCTTTGCTCAGCAGGGAGCCTGGGTCTCCCTCTGCTTCCCACTCCCCTTGCTTGTGCTCACTCTCTCTCTCTCTCTGACAAATAAAATACACTTATAAGATCCACAGAATCTCTTAGCCCCTTTGTGACATCAGATTTTCCCACACAATGCCAGATGGCATCAATCTCAACTCTTCCTACTGCCCACAGAAATTCCTGTCTACACGGGACTGACTTGTCTTCTTCATCCCTTTAGACTAACGGTTCTCAACTTAAGCCACATGCGCAATTGCACAGGGAGTATTAAAAACAAAAAAATCCTGGCAGTTGTGTTCCACCCCCAGAAGTTCTGATTTAATTGGTTTGGGGTATTCTCTGAACATCAGAATTTTTTCAACCTCCTCAGATGATTATAACATGCAGCCAAAGTTAAGAGCTGCTGCTTCAGGCACTGAATATACAACTTTTCCATTAAGTGCTGTATTACATTTACTTTGTAGATTTTATTTATTTATTTGACAGAGACACAAGTAGACAGGCAGGCAGGGAGAGAGAGGGAAGCAGGCTCCCTGCTGAGCAGAGAGCCCGATGGGGTAATTGATAGGACCCTGAGATCATGACCTGAGCTGAAGGCAGTGGCTTAACCCACTGAGCCATCCACGCACCCCATAGACTGTTATTTTTCATCTGTGTATATTCGTCTCCATGGCAAAACTGTATAATATCCTAGAAGGCCTTCATTCTATCAAATATTTCTAGCAAATTTTTTTTAAAGATTTTATTTATTTATTTGACAGAGAGAGATCACAAAGTAGGCAGAGAGGCAGGCAGAGAGAGGAGGAAGCAGGCTCCCCGCTGAGCAGAGAGCCCGATGCGGACTCGATCCCAGGACCCTGAGATCATGACCTGAGCCGAAGGCAGCGGCCTAACCCACTGAGCCACCCAGGCGCCCCTCTAGCAAATTTTAAGTGCTCGATCAACACTTGAATTCTCAACTAGCTGAGAAAGTTCCTTGGGTTGGCATCAGAATCCAAGTTAGTTTTGGCTGGTTAATACAGTACAAAACGAAGATGGAACAAAGGAAGGAGATAAAATCTAACATTTGGTGACAATGACAGACATAATTCCTGATACAGGAGTGGCTGAAGTCCAGGCCTAAATAACTGAGAAATCTTCACCTGATTAGCAATAAATGTCCAGGGACAAAAAACAAACAAACAAACAAACAAAATAAACAACCACAAGGCATCAATCATTAACCCTAATTATTAATTGTCTCTCATGACAAATTCTTCTACCAGTTCAATTTGTTTTAATGACAACATCTAAGTATGCCAAAAGCTCTTTGGTAAACAGAGGAGTCTGTATATGCTTGAATCATTCAAAATACCCAAAGTCCTTTTGAGGAACAGTCCAGGTGGATATCACCTCTGTATAACTAAAAATCCAGCAAGTAGACCCAAAGGGGTAGTAATTCACAGACTGAAAACTCGCCATTGAAGTATCTCATGATACTTCTCTGCTAATTTGCAATAATCTATACCCAAGAGGCCTAAAATGTCTGACACGGAGGAGATAATCCTGCTGTGTGATTTAACAGTATAAATGTCTCTGGAGCCCACTCAGGTTCCAAGTTCTGCTCAAACGATGGGACTGAGGAACAGCCGTAATTACAAAGACTTGGAACCAAAAGAGATACTTAGAAACATATAATCTGTTGGCTTTTCAATCCACTTAAGCAATAGAACTCTTTTTTTCTTAATGAAAGCATGCCCCAAATCCCAAAATATAAAAGAGCTCAAACCAGAGCTGCTCTGTTTGGACTGGGGTGTAGGAAATCCCTACAGCTTTGGGAGCATGGCTTTTAAATCCAAACCTACAGGGAAAGGGGCTGAGGGTTAAATTTGTGTGGCCCCGTGTTTAGGAGGCTCTAGAGAGAAACCAAGAATGTGAAGTAAAAGGAATCAAACGTCTCTCTCATATGAGAGTACTGGGAAAGTCGTGTCCTTGAGCTACACACACACACACCCCAAACCTGTTTCTAAAGCAAGCATGATCCATAACGTAAAAACACTTTCAGTAATCCAGTTTATCCAGTTTACGTCATGGTAGTGTGAAACCACTTGGGATTGAGAATATCTAGAAGGTTTCCTCAACCGTGGTGGTATCTTTGGGGTAGGAGGGGGGCTTTAGAAATATGCAGGGGTACTTTAAAAATTTACAGTGACTGGGTTGCAAGTGGCAACTGGATGCAAGTGGCACTTAGCAGGAGAGGTGAGACAAGAATGCTTACTGTCCTGCACTAGGCAGGACAGTTCTACAAAACAAAGAATTGTCCCTTCTCAAATGTTAATAGAGCCCCCACTGAGAAGAACTGCAGGCAAGGAAACCTAAAAGATTTAGGTTACTTTATACCCAAGATTCCCATGACACGTTTTCACAGAGGATAATACACTCCTAAAATTTGTATAGAACCACAAAAGACCCCAAGTAACCAAATAAAGAAAAGCAAAACTGATGGCATCACAATGCTGGACTTCTGCACAAAAACAGACACACAGACCAATGGAGCAGAATAGAAAACCCAGAAATGGACGCACAACTCTATCATTGACAAAGCAGGAAAAAAAGAGTCTTTTCAACAAATGGTGTTAGGAAAACTGGAGAGCAACATGCAGAAGAATGAAACTGGAGGGCGCCTGGGTGGCTCAGTGGGTTAAGCCGCTGCCTTAGGCTCAGGTCATGATCTCAGGATCCTGGGGTCGAGCCCCGCATCTGGCTCTCTGCTCAGCAGGGAGCCTGCTTCCTCCTCTCTCTCTCTCTCTCTCTCTTTCTCTCTCTCTCTGCCTGCCTCTCTGCCTGCTTGTGATCTCTCTCTGTCAAATAAATAAATAAAATCTTTAAAAAAAAAAAAAAAGAATGAAACTGGACCACTTGCACCATACACAATAAACTCAAAATGGATGAGAGCTCTAAATGTGAGACAGAAACCATCAAAATCCTAGAGAACACAGGCAGTAACCTCTTTGACCTCGGCCTCAGCAATTCTTGCTAGACACGTCTCTGGAGGCAAGGGAAACAAAAGTAAAAATGAACTATTGGGACTTTATCAAGATTAAAAACTTCTGGGGTGCCTGGGTAGCTCAGTCGGTTAGGTGTCTGCCTTCGGCTCAGGTCATGATCCAGGAATCCTGGGATGGAGTCCCACATCAGGCTCCCTGCTCAGTGGGGAGCCTGCTTCTCCTCCTCCTCCCTGCTCGTGCTCTCTCTCTCTCAAATAAATAAAATCTTTTTAAAAAAAGATAAAAACTTCTGTAGAGTGAAGGAAACAGTCAACAAAACTAAAAGGCAGCCTATGGAATGGGAGCATATATTTGCTATAGATGTATCTGATACAGGGTTAGTATCTAAAATCTATAAAGAACTTACCAAACTCAACACCTATAAAACAATCCAGTTAAGAAATGGGCAGACAACATGAATAGACATTTTCCTGAAGAAGACATCCAGATGGCCAACAGACACATGAAAAGATGCTCAACATGACTCATCATCAGGGAAACAGAAATCAAAACCATGATGAGATAATATCTCACACCTGTCAGAATGGCTAAAATTAACAACACAGGAACAATAGATGTTGTCAAGGACTTAGAGAAAGGGGAATCCTCTTACACTGTTGGTACAAACTGGTGCAGCCACTCTGGAAAACAGGTTCCTCAAAAATTTTTAAATAGAACTATCCTATGACCCAGCAATTGCTACTAGATAGTTACCCAAAGGACAAAAAAATACTGATTTGAAGGGGCACATGCACCCTGATGCTAATAGCAGCACTATCAATGATAGCCATATTACAGAAAGAGCCCAAATGTCCATTGAGTGATGAACAGATAAAGATGTGGGGTGTGTGTGTGTATAATGTATATATTATATGTATATAATATGTGTTATATATAATACATACACACATATTATATATATATATAATATAATGAAATATTTACTCAGTCCTCAAAAAGAATGAAATCTTGCCATCTGCAACAACATGATTGGAGTTTGGGTGTATTATGCTAAGTGAAATAATTAGAGAAATACCATACAATTTCACTCGTATGTGGAATGTAAGAAACCAAACACATGAACATAGGGGAAGGGGCAAAAAAAAGAGGGGCAAACCTAAGAGACCCTTAACTACAGAGAAAAAAACTAAAGGCTGCTGGAGGGGAGATGGGCAGGGGTATTGAGAGCCTACTGAAGTGTCTGCCTTGCTCTCCTCACTATCCATAGTAAAGAGGTAGCTCCTTGGTGGTCTGGTGGCCAGGACTGAGGGCTTTTGCAGTGAAGAGGAGTCATGTCTATTCCAGCCCCCTTGCAGGAGGTATGTGTACCCTCAAGAAATTGTAGTTAAAAGGTCAAGGAACATACTTGAACATTTTTCTGAGGACAGGGCTAATATCTCTCATTAGGTTTTCAAAAGGAGTTTGTGATCCTCCAAAGTAAGAACCACTGATTTATAAACTCTCAATCTCAAATAATCCCATACTGCTAACACCCTAATAAATTCAACCAAAAGAAACCCATCTTTTACTGCATTAGCAGTCTTTGATTTTAGAAGCATTTTATTTTTGGAACTCTCTTCTTAATGCAGGGAAGGGCAAGCACTGCTTTCTTTACCTTTCCAGGAAATGATAAAAACACCAAATGTCTAGGTAAAGGTGGTACAAAGTAAAGAGTCTGTCTTTATGGAATAGTTCCAAATGGGTAAAATGGTAAAATTTCAAGCTATGAAAAATGACGCTTTTTTATTTAACTTAAATTTAAATTCACACTTCCAAAAATACTTGATTTGTTTTCATTTTAACTTTAATTTATCCACAAGAGGTTTAAAGAGAGTTGCAAAAATGTAAGCAACACCTCACATGCAACCAAAACAAATATAACAAAAACTAGCATAAAGATAGAAAATTCAAAAGCTATAGAAAAAAATATATAATAAAAACCCAAGTGTATATAAATACTATAACTAGATTATATTTTCCTCTGAACTTCAAAACAGTTAAAACCAAAAGAGAAAGAAAATGAGTTACAGCATTCTCACTGCCTCTTAAAAGGAAACATATCAAGCTGCCAAAAAAGTCAAACTTTCCTTAAATGGTGAACTTCTCAAATAGGCCCTTCTACCACAACAATTAATGACCTAATGACCATCACTGAGTTTATCTGAAATGAATTTTGAAAAAGTATCTTGTTTCCTTGTTGTTTCTTTCATTTGACACCAAATAAAAGATATTTATTTATGAATATGGATATTCATGAGGCTATCCAATGATGATCTTCTATGTTTTCAACATACTGGTTTCTACCAGTTAGAGGGTTAGTAATATAGTTTAAACATATTGAACTATATTAGAATTTTGTTTAATTCCTTGGGTATATAAAAGTTGGTTGCCAGCCATCTCTCTTCTTACCCTCAGTGGTGGGCTCATTCTCTGAGCCAGTGTTCTAACTTGAAGATCTTGGGACTGTTTTCTCTGGTCTACCTTCTCTCGCATCCTGCCTAAATCTGTATCTTTTGTTTTTTTCCCCTTTTCTCCATCTAAATTCCGCCACCTGGGAGCCTATTGAAGAAGCTATAATGCAAAGAATATTGACTTCTGGGGCAAATAAATCTGGATTTGAATTAGGCAACCTGAGACAAGATAGTATCTTCAAGCGCTTCGGTTCCTAGAAAATGGGGATAAAATTTGCCTTTCAGGGTTGTTGTGAGGATTAGAAATGCTATCACCAGATCACTCAGCATAGCATGTGGCACCAACAGATGTTCAACAATAATTAAACTATTTCTACTATGATGAGTACCCCTGTCCAGGTGGATCTGATATTTTTGTTTTGTAGTAAGTAAGGCAGTGGACAACTGTTACTCCTTAGTACCTTTTTTGAGAAAAGCTATCAAGTCTGCTCTTCCCCTCATCTGCTTAATGTCGGTGGAGATCATTTTTGTTCCAGGGAGGTACTTCTTGGGGTTCTCCAAATACTCATCAGTGTCTCCTCTCCCCAGGTGATGCCTTTGTTCTTGTTGGCATCTGCAGAAGACAAGTCAGGCCCTTGGTTTATCTTTTGCCCAGATAAACCATGGAGCTTTGGCCCAGTTTTGTGCTTGCCTCCCTTTTCCACAGTATGGCACTAGGGCACAATTCTGAACAAAAATCTTCTTGCCCTTCTCAATATCACCCATTCTTAAATCACTCTTCTGTTGCAAGTGAAACAAAGAAGCCCATTCACAAGTCAGAGGTCTCTCTGTAAACTCAACTTTGCTGACTATAAATGTGTTCTGGGTGGCATTTGGTAGATAGGTTTTGACAAGGATGACGATTAGACACACACACTCAAACACACATACACATACACACACACAAAGGGCTCACAGATAATTTCTGACTTTAAAATTTTGTTATGAAAATTTCAAACATTTACAAAAAGATCCTAGGGTAATGAATACCTGAGTTCTCTATCTCCCAGTTTGAACAATTATCAGTGCATGTTTCAATCTTCTGTAAGATTGAATGCCTATAAGCATTCCAGCTATCATATCATTTCATCTGCAAATATTCAAAGATAGATAAGCTCTTGCTTTTTAAAAAGTACCACCTATCACACTAACTTTATAAATCATTAAGTATTCATGAATTGTTCATTTGCATTCAAATTTCCCCAACTGTCTCATAATTTTTGTTTGTTTTCTTGAATTAGAATCCAATAAAATCCATACTCTGCAACTGTTTGATGTCTCTTAAGTCTCTATTAATGCCTAAGTTCCCTCTCCATTTTCTTCTTTTTTTCTTGAATTTGTTGAAAAATCCAAGTCATTTTGTCCTGTAGAGTATTCTCACAGTCTGGACTTGTGCCTCTGTGGTGTCATTTGATGTCTCCTGTATTTCCTGTAAATTAGTAGTTAGCTCTACACTAGTTCAGATTCAGACTGAAAGGGCTTTTTTGCATGCCTGCTTCAATAGGTGGAATTTATAATCCACCTGTGATCAGGAGGACACAATCTTTGTTTCTCCCTTCATGATGGATAGTAGCCATTGTTGATCATTGCCTAGACACATTAATGTATTAGGAGTTATAAATGTTGATTTTCTAATTATGCCATTCCTTCTTCATTTATCTGCTGGAAAACTTCTATAAAGAGAAATTTCGGGGCGCCTGGGTGGCTCAGTGGGTTAAGCCGCTGCCTTCGGTTCAGGTCATGATCCCAGGGTCCTGGAATCGAGCCCCGCATCGGGCTCTCTGCTCAGCAGGGAGCCTGCTTCCTCCTCTCTCTCTGCCTACCTCTCTGCCTGCTTGTGATCTCTCTCTGTAAAATAAATAAATAAAATCTTTAAAAAAAAAAAAAAGAGAGAAATTTCCCCCTCCTCTTGAATTCTCACAGGAAAGATAAGATAAATGTTTGATTCTTTCCAATTATTAACAGTTTTCAAAATAATGAGTTGATCCCCTAGTGCTCTCCAATAATGAGTGGCAAACTCATAGATTTAAGTATATTTGATACAAAGATGATAGTTGAAATATCAAATATGCAAATAGTATCCATTTTGACACTTAAATTAGCCAGTGTAAACTATTCTAGTTGCTGAGTCCTTTTGATACAGTTCTAATAGTTTTTTTTTTAAAGATTTTATTTATTTATTTGACAGAGAGAGATCACAAGCAGGCAGAGAGGCAGGCAGAGAGAGAGAGAGAGAGAGAGAGAGAGAGAGAGAAGCAGGCTTCCTGCGGAGCAGGGAGCCCGATGCGGGGCTCGACCCCAGGACCCTGAGATCATGACCCAAGCCAAAGGCAGCAGCCTAAACCACTGAGCCACCCAGGTGCCCCAGTTCTAATAGTTTTTGAAGGCTTCTTTGCTTATCTTGAGCAATTCCTGACCCATACCTGAAATCAGCCATTTCTCTCAGGGGCTCCTTTCAAAGGAGCTTCCTAGTCAAATTACTGTGTTTTTAAGTCATTTGAATAGTTTGGTTGGCATTTTACATTTTTGTAGTAAAATCCTTATACTATGGACTCATGTGGTTGAGAGAAATCTAAATTTTTCAGAAATATATGGATAATGAAGAGAAGAATACTGTGTAGACCTCTAGATTCTGAATTAAATGCAAAGCCAATTAATCAAATGCCTTAGGGACATTATTTGGAATCAGCCTTTGTAGTCACTTCACTTGGCAAGTATAAGAGATGATGATCCCAGACGCCTATGGCTGCAAAAATACAACATGGCCAAATCCCTTGGTTGCAATATCTTAAAAGGTCACAAGATTATGTTACTCTACAAAAGCATCTTTCTGAATCTCTTTTTTCTCGGTTTATCTCTCTAAGTCCCCCTCCCCTGTGGATGAGTAACCTTTAAAAAACTCTTGTCTCTATTCCTTCTTCACCTCTGCTGTTAGCCTCCTCCTCTAACAATGCAGAAGCTTATATTTTGTGTGTGAGTTGGTGAGAGGGAGGGAAGAGGAATGGCTGTATAAACGAAGGGAATAAAATGGATGAGGTAGGGGGATAAACAGCTGCAAGGATCTGGGCTGGTAGACTGAAACAAACCCTCCTCCTAAGCGACTCAGAGCTCAGATTTCTTCTCTGGACAGCTGGCTTTTTTAGTCCTTCTGAAATACTCTGCAAAGATGAGGGAGGGGATGTGGACTACCTCTGCTATGGACCTTATTTGAAGTCAGCTACCTCTTAGATGTGTTCAGTAGAAACTAAATGCAGTATTCAATATAGTGGGAGTGAGGGTGGTGACAGAAAGGTATGTAATTACCTACTCTAGTAGGTAATTTTAAAGGTTGGGCGTTTATTACTGAGAATGCTGGAGGGCTGCCTGGAATAGGCAGTGACTACTCACATAACCTGGAAGTGGATATCTGACTTGCCCATGATATTTCTGCCTCCCCTTCCCCACTTGGCACTGTATACTCTATATTCTTTCTAATCCTCCTACCCTCCCCACTCCCCTCACCCATACCCTACCCCCACTAACCTTCCTGGAATTTTGGACTTAGCTATTTTTAAAACAGTCAACTCAGTAGCCACCTCCCTCCCCCGCTCAGCTGTCCAGTACTCTGGCCAGCCATTTACTCCCCCTTCCCCCCACGCCAAAACTTCTCTGGTTCCCTGACCTCAGTGAGATTGCAGCCGGTGTGGGAACCTGGGGGAGACATGGAGAAAGAGACGGGGGATCCCCTGGCTGGAGCTGACCGACAGAGTAGGCAGTCATGGCTGGAGAATTGGATATCAGAGTAATGTTTGACCTCTGGAAACAGTAAGTCAAAATGAAATTGCAATTCCTTTAATAACTTTTGGAATGAAGTTAGACTTTCAGAAAATTATGACACCTACTTGAATGTCTCTTGTACAAAAGCTAGGATCTCTTTCATACCAAGGTGCCCCATCTCCATTTCTCCTGTCTTATTTCTGGTTGCTGGCCACTGGCCTCTTGAAGTCTTCCATCTTTCCTCTGGCCATTTTAGCCTTCTCCTTACCCTGTTGCCTCAGATTTCTGATGAAGTTTTAGGAGTTTTGCATATCCCCTATTCTGTGGTTTTCTCACCAAGACCAAATTTAGCCTCAGATGATTAGTCATTGGTACCCCTCCACCCTGCCTGTACTCAGCGTTGCCCTTCACATTGGGCTTCCAAGGGTGGGGCTACTCCTTGTAAATTGTTATCACCACACTCTAGTCTTGCCACCCCATTCTCCCTCCCGCATGACTCTGACTCCACTCGTATCTTTACCCCAAGAAATGGGAGTTTGGCAAGAGGGGCTTAGGCCCTCCCCAAGGCCTGTTCTCGTCAAAAGATTGGGAACTTCTGAATTTGCAAAAGGAAGATGAAAAGAGTGGTTCTTCAGTCAGATTTGGAAAAAATTTTTTTAAAAATACAAAAACTGTTACCTCAGCACAAATATTGATTTGCATGCTTGGTTTGCGTCCCGTTATTCCTTAGGAGAGAGGGATTATACTCCTAGCTCTCTAGTAGATTAATGAGATGGGTCCCTTTTCCTTTGAATACTGATGTTCTAGAGAGGGAATGGGTAGTCCACCCTCACTCCTTCTTGCAAAAAATTCTGACACAAAGAAGGAAGAGAAATGAATGACCCCTGGAGGGTCTCCCCTCTGGACGGGGAAGGGTATATAAGAGGTATGTTTCTGAAGTATTTTCAGATCCTAATTTTATGGAGGATGACAGAGATGACTGGGGTCTGATCCATCCACATGATTCCTCCTTTTTTGATATTTCTGTTGTTTGGTAGTTCAGGATGGGGCAATACAGTGGACTCTGCCCATGTCCCCCCACCCCCCACCAGTCCAGTCAACTTTCCTTCCACCCCCACCTCAGGGTATTGCATAAGTCGCCACAAGAGCAGGGCACAGAGGCTTAACAGCCACACTTACATTTGGGGAACCCTATCCTCCCCAACTCCTGACCGCTCATCCTTTTCCTGATCTTCCCAAATTCTCTTCACATCATCCTGAATGATTTTCAACTCTTCTCTCTCCCCATGCCCAGCCAAATTTCTTTTTTCAGTCCCTTACAGGAGGTCCGGTCAAAATTCACTAGGTAGGAGGGTCATCAGCTGGAAAGAGCCGGAGCCTGGGGGGACCTGGCCGGATAGGTATGGGGAATCCAGGCTGGTCCCCCCATGGCAGCCCCCCAACTCTAAGCACTCTCACCCTCCTGCTGCTCCTCTGTGGACATGGTAAGGAAGGGCTAGGGAAGGGCTGGGGAACCTAGAGGGTCCTCTGCTGTGCAAGGGTGGGCAGGTGAGCATGTGTGAGGAGAAGAGATGGGTGCTGCGGAGTTCCAGTCACTGTCCCACCTCTCAAACAGATCTATTTTATTTCCCATTCGCCTTGGGGAAGGGCACTGGAAAAGCGCTTCATCTAGAAGAAGAGATCTAGCGGGCTTACACATTTTTATCAAGACCCAGCGAACACAGGAACTAGGGAGCTGGGGGCTGGGGACCCGGGATAGGACTGGAACTCGGGCTCAGTTGGGTTTTAGGAGCTGCTGAAATCCCACGCCCCCCCCCCTCCCCCGCATCAGACTTGGGAAAGTTGAGCCCGGATCTAGGAGCCTTCTCACAATTTTCTCCCTTTGTCCTCAGCTCATTCTCAATGCAAGATCCTCCGCTGCAATGCTGAGTATGTATCATCCACCCTGAGCCTTAGAGGTGGGGGTTCACCGGGAGCACTTCGAGGAGGAGGAGGAGCAGGAGCAGGGAGCCGGGGTGGCGCGGGCTCCGGCGGCCTCTGTCGAGCCCTCCGCTCCTACGCTCTCTGTACCCGGCGCACCGCCCGCACCTGCCGCGGGGACCTGGCCTTCCATTCGGCGGTGCACGGTATCGAAGACCTGATGATCCAGCACAACTGCTCCCGCCAGGGCCCCACGGCCCCTCCCCCGCCCCGCGGCCCCGCCCTTCCAGGCTCCGGCCCAGTCCGCTCCTCCGGACCCCCAGCCCCGGACCCCTGTGACTATGAGGGCCAGTTTTCCCGGCTGCACGGTCGTCCCCCGGGCTTCCTGCATTGCGCCTCCTTTGGGGACCCCCACGTGCGCAGCTTCCACCACCTCTTTCACACGTGCCGTGTCCAAGGAGCTTGGCCCCTGCTGGATAATGACTTCCTTTTTGTCCAGGCCACCAGCTCCCCCGTGGCATCGGGGGCCAACGCCACCGCTACCCGCAAGGTCAGGGACTCAGCAGCTCCTCCAAACCCTCTCATGGTCGCCCCACGGTACCCCTCCCTCCCATCCTCACTGTTCCACAGCAATGCTGCCATTCCCTTTCCTCCTCCTCCTCCACTTCTCCTACATCTCCCGCCATACCCTCCCACCAACACTTAAGTCATTTAACACTTAAGCTCCTTAAGTCACTTTCCCTCCCTGGGAATTTCACTCAAATGCAGAAAACAAAAAAGAACGTTGAGGGGAGAGCTGAGGAGTCCTAGGTTGAGGAGTCACAGAAGGGAAACTTTTCTTTCTCCTGTGAGTTGCTGAGATCGAGACCAAAAAGGAGAGGGAGGGGTTGAGCAGGGACGGCTGGGCAATACCAGAGTACAAAGAGATCAGAGTGAGGGAAGACCACAATAAGCCTACTCTGGAGGCCCAGATCAGATCCTTGACTGTGTGTGAGCCCGCTGGTGGTAAGGGGACGAAGTACTGAGCCCCAAATGAACTGTTTTCCCTCTTGCCCTCACAGCTTACCATTATATTTAAGAACATGCAGGAATGCATTGATCAGAAGGTCTACCAGGCTGAGGTGGACAATCTTCCAGCAGCCTTCGAAGATGGTTCTATCAATGGAGGTGACCGACCTGGGGGCTCTAGTTTGTCCATTCGAACTACTAATCCTGGGAATCATGTGGAGATCCAAGCTGCCTATATCGGCACAACTATAATCATTCGGCAGACAGCTGGGCAGCTCTCCTTCTCCATCAAGGTAGCAGAGGATGTGGCCAGAGCCTTCTCTGCTGAGCAGGACCTGCAGCTCTGTGTTGGGGGGTGTCCCCCAAGTCAGCGACTCTCTCGCTCAGAACGCAGTCGTCGTGGAGCTATAACCATTGATACGGCCAAACAGCTGTGCAAGGAAGGGCTGCCTGTAGAAGATGCTTACTTCCATTCTTGTGTCTTTGATGTTTTGATCTCTGGTGACCCCAACTTCACGGTGGCAGCTCAGGCAGCTTTGGAGGACGCCCGAGCTTTCCTGCCAGACTTAGAAAAGCTGCATCTCTTCCCCTCAGATGCCGGAGTTACTCTTTCCTCAGGAACCCTCCTGGCCCCACTATCTGGGCTCCTTCTTCTGTGGCTTTGCATTCAGTAACTAGGCCAGCAACCCCATGACTGGTTTGAAATGATCAGGGGATAGAGACAGGCAGGGAAGAACATGAAGAATCCCTGAAGGAAACAGAGGGAACTAGAAGACACATGAAATAACGACATTTAACCAGAGTCAGATAAGGCTATAGTCCAGGACTGAAATGATCACAGAATAAGGATTTTGGGCAAAGCTTCTGTAATCTAGACTTCTGTAGTGGCTCTTTGTCCATTTTCCCAGTCCCAGTTATGATACACGATTGTTGTAGTTCCTCTACTCCTGAAATCACCCCAACAAACTTAGAGGCTATAGGGATCTTGATGACCAGTAGAAAACTTAAGGGTTGAGACTTTTAAGATGAAAGAATTGAAAGAGGAAGACATGACCATTACCTATGAGAGATGTAAAAATCCAACAATATTTTCTCTTGGAAGATGGAAAGAGGAGGAAATGATTAAGGATGGAGTCTATCTGATAAATAAAAATCGGTAAGATGTGCTCTTTCTGGCTCAGAAATGAAACAGGGCTTGTCTGGATCTTAGGAGGAGGGAAACTCTACCTTTGGAGCATGGCATGGATAGGAAAGCAGCTAGCATCCCCACCTCTACATAATCTGTTATTAAAGCTATGAATTCTTCACATCCTCTTCTGCTGCCTTTGTTGAATCTCTTTACAGATGCTTGAAATGGAGTAAAGACGATGTATTTACTCCATCGAAAGAGGGCTCAGAAGTATCAGATACTATATCTGCCCTTGGGATGTTTACAGGCTATTAGGGAAACAAAACTGACTGAAGTGGAGGAGTGATGAGTGTGCAATTATTCCCTAAATTCTGTGATGCAATGAATTCAGATGGGAATTAGGTGATGGAAGATAGATGACACACGAGGGCGCCTGGGTGGCTCAGTGGGTTAAGCCGCTGCCTTCGGCTCAGGTCATGATCCCAGGGTCCTGGGATCGAGTCCCGCATCGGGCTCTCTGCTCAGCGGGGAGCCTGCTTCCTCCTCTCTCTCTCTGCCTGCCTCTCTGCCTACTTGTGATCTCTCTCTGTCAAATAAATAAATAAATTCTTAAAAAAAAAAAAAGATAGATGACACATGAAATAATGGAAGATAGTTGATGAGAATTAAAGAAATAATAAGAGGCAATAGAAGGGATGGGATTTGAAGTGATCTTTGAAGACTGGAAAGGATTTGAATTTTTTTTTTTTTTAAGATTTTATTTATTTGACAGACAGAGATCACAAGTAGGCCGAAAGGCAGACAGAGAGAGAGAAGCAGGCTCCCTGCTAAGCAGAGAACCCGGTGGGACTCAATCCCAGGACCCTGGGATCATGACCTGAGCCAAAGGCAGAGGCTTTAACCCACTGAGCCACCCAGGTGCCCCAGGATTTGAATTGTTAAGGGCCTTCCAGGGCAATGAAGACTGTCCGGAGTTGTGCATAAATTCATTCTTCAATGAGGAAACCAGCAAAACTCAAATGAAGGAGATAGGAAGGAATGGACTAGAAGATGGACAGAGGCCAAATTATGAGGGACCTTGAAAGTGAGTCCAAGGAATTTAAATTAATAGCTGTGAGCTTAATATTACCAGGTAATGTTCTAAACATTTTTAACATATTAATTCATTTAATTTTCACAACTCTCTCAAGAAGGTAATAGTGTCATCTTCACTTTTATATAAGGAAATTGAGGTACAGCAAGATTAAGCAACTTTCCCACAATCACATAGCATGTAAATGGTTGAACAGTACTTAATTCAGTAACTGACAATAACTGTTGAACCCAGGTGACTGGGCTCCAAAGCCTTAACTCTTCATCACTACACTGTGTTGTCAAGGAAACAGAGCCATTGAAGATTCCGGTTGTGGAGGTGGACAAGGAGTGCAGCTTGTGTGGCTGCCTCCACACAAGTGACTTCTTTCTTAACTGCTCCTTAAATTAGTTTTCTGAACTCAAAAGAGTAACTTTATCCCTCAGATGTGGGAATATCAAGTCAGTTAAGAACTTCATGGCCAGGGGTGCGTGGGTGGCTGAGTGGGTTAAGGCCTCTGCCTTTGGCTTAGGTCATGATCCCTGGGATCAAGTCCCACACTGGGCTCTCTGCTCAGCAGGAAGCCTGCTTCCCATTCTCTCTCTCTCTCTCTGCCTGCCTCTCTGTCTACTTATGAACTCTATCTGTCCAATAAATAAAATCTTAAAAAAAAAAAAAGATAATTTCATGGCCAACTGATGAATTAGATTTTTCTATGGTACCTGTCATGTAACACAGTTTCTTTTGCCCAAACTTAAGGTTAGCCCTAGTACCAGTGGAGTGTTTATTTAAAAATGGGTAGGGGCGCCTGGGTGGCTCAGTGGGTTAAAACCTCTGCCTTCAGCTCGGGTCATGATCTCAGGGTCTTGGGATGGAGCCCAACATCTGGCTCTCTGCCCAGCAGGGAGCCTGCTTCTCCCCTCTCTCTGCCTGCCTCTCTGCCTACTTGTGATCTCTCTGTCAAATGGATAAATAAAATCTTTAAAAACAAACAAACAAACAAATAAATGGGTAGCTCAAAATAAACGCATGAAAAGATGCTCAACGTTATTAGTCATTAGGGAAATGCAAACCAAATTAGTCACAATGAGAAAACACTACACAACCACTATAATGGTTAACATTAAAAAGACTGATTATATCAAGTGTTGGAAGAAGTGGAGTTCTCACAACCTACTGGTGGAAATGTAAAATGGTACAACTAGTTTGTACAAATGGTTTGGCAGTTTCTCAAAATTAAGCATATACATACCATATGATCTAAACATCCCACTTCTAAGTAGTGACCCCAGGGAAATGATAATGTGTGTCAGCACAAAGACATATGCACAAACGTTCATTATAGTTTTCTCTGAAATAACCAAAAAAATTGGAAGCAACCCAAATGTCCATCAACAGATGAAATCTGATTTCTTAGATTATTAGTATGTTGGTCATTTGAGATAAAGTTTATCACAATTTACCAGTTGTGATAAATCCATAGACAATATCAGTCAGCAATAAAATGAAATAAACTACAAATGCACATAACATGATGAATCTCAAAATAATTATGCAAACAAAAGGAGCCAAACAACAACAACAAAGAGTATATATTGGTTGTTTCCATTTTTATAAAGTTTTAGAAAATGTAAACTAATATATAGGGACAGAAAGGAGATCAATGGTTGCTTAGGAATGGGTGAAAGGAGGGAGAGATGGCTTACAAAGGGGCAAGAGGAAATATGGGAAGTAACATGTTCATTAACTTGATTGTAGCAGCAATTTCATGGGTATACATATGTTAGAACCCATGAAATTATATACTTTATTTTGTTTAAGATTTTTTTAATTTATTTGACAGAGAATGAGAGAGAGAAAGAGAGAGAGTGAGCACAGGCAGGCAGAGCAGCAGGCAGAGGGAGAAGACGATGCAGGGTCCTGCCTGGTCAGGGAGCTGGATGCAGGGCTACATCCCAGGACCCTGGGATCACGACCGGATCCGAAGGCAGATACCTAACCATCAGTCTCCCAGACACCCCTGAACCCATGAAATTATACACTTTAAATATGTGTAGTTCATCTTACTTACATCAAGTATACCCAATAAAGCTAAAATTAAACAAACAAACAAACAAACAAACAGGTAGCCCACCTTTCCCTTTTCCTTTGGTGGATCTGACAAAGACTTAGAATGACCACAGCATCATAAGGAATATTAGAACAGACTTGTTCTTCTCGGAAAACACAGAAAAGAAGAGAACGGCGGGGCAAGGGAGAGGGAGTATTTCATGATTTTGTATTCTCTTTTCTACTCCTATCACAGGGACATATTCCTTCCTCCAGATTGTCATTCCAAAGGCCAAATACCATAGAAAGCACATTTTCTGGCTTAAAAACATCAGCCCTGCACCTCATAATTCTGTGTTTCAATTCCACCAATAGTCAGCAGATGGCGATGGTGACTAAAAAGAAGTACTCACTGGGGCTGGGGCGAGTCTCCCAGGAAAAGAAATGTGATTTCTTAGATTGTTAGGTATGTTGGTCATTTGAGAGAAAATTCTAATAAATATTTGATGGAATAGGCATTTCAGGAATAAATTGGAGGTAGTGTCACAGTTAAATAAATTGTTTAAATAAATTATTACATATAACCTTACAACAAACAAAGGGTTGTTCAAGACATGAAATAATGAAAATATGTTACTTGGCTCCACAGTGGATATTATTTACACAGCGACAGTAATGTAAACACTAACTATTGATACAGCCCAAACTGTGCTATAACTATTAGGAGAATGAGGTAAAGGAAAGAGAAGGCAGATATACAACATAATGTGAAAGCTGACATTTCAATTACTATAACAAAAAAGTAAAATCTGTGTCTACTATTTCTAAATTAAGAAGTCAAAGGAGAAACATTTCACCTAGAAATAGGAAGTAAATGCCAGATAAAAAAGCTAACTGGGGGTGCCTGGGTGGCTCAGTGGGTTAAGCCGCTGCCTTCGGCTCAGGTCATGATCTCAGGGTCCTGGAATCGAGTCCCGCATCGGGCTCTCTGCTCAGCAGGAAGCCTGCTTCCCTCTCTCTCTCTCTCTGCCTGCCTCTCCATCTACTTGTGATTTCTCTCTGTCAAATAAATA
>NC_081570.1:104628773-104687418 GCF_022355385.1 Mustela nigripes | reverse complement strand
AGGGGGTGCCTGGGTGGCTCAGTGGGTTAAGCCGCTGCCTTCGGCTCAGGTCATGATCTCAGGGTCCTGGAATCGAGTCCCGCATCGGGCTCTCTGCTCAGCAGGAAGCCTGCTTCCCTCTCTCTCTCTCTCTGCCTGCCTCTCCATCTACTTGTGATTTCTCTCTGTCAAATAAATAAATAAAATCTTTAAAAAAAAAAAAAAGCTAACTGAATTGGAAGAGACTCTAATGAATGTCTCAGTAGGAGGGCATGAGAACTGATGTTTTTTGTGTGAGCCCTAAATATGTGATTTTAAGCAACATTATTTTGATTTTTAAAAGGGAAGACATTCCCACTTTGGCCAGTCCTGAGCTTTTCCCCTTAATTATCAAATTTGTGGCCACCTCACACACTTCTTAGGTCTACCCAACACCTCCCAACCCACTTCATCCACTTTGTGTGCTTTATGGCAAATTCCTCCCCACGCTTCTTCTCAAGGAAATAGAGATAATTTCCGTGCTGCAGTAATTATGGTTGCCAAAATCAATGTCAGGAAACTGCTCCAGCATAAAGGAAAGGAGAGAAGGCAAAGCATTAGAAAATAAAAGGCCTTCCTCAATTTTTCTGCCTACTCCCAAACCAAATTATTCATCATCCTTTCCAACAGGAAGAAATATATTACATATGTTTCCTGAGATAAAACTTGTGTGTGAATGGAAGGTGGGCTTTCAGAAAGTGAAAGAGAAATCAGGCAGGATAACTGGAATTTGCCTTCACCACAGGGCTAATGATTTTGGAATCATTATCTGCTCTTGGTTCAAAGAATATATATATATATATATGAAACTATATAGTTGACACAATGTTACATTAGTTACAGGTGTATAACATAGTGATTAGACAAGTCTACAGTTTAGTGCTATGCTGACCACAAGGGTAGTCGCCATCTGTCACCATGCAACACTATTGTAATATCATTGACTATATTCCTTAGGCTGTACTTTTCATCCCCATGACTTATTCATTCTGTAACTGGAAGGCTGTACCTCCCACTCCACTTCACGCATTTTGCCCACCCTCATCCCCTCCCCTCTGGTAACCATCAGTTTGTTCTCTGTCTTTAAGGGTCCATTTCTTTTTGTTTGTTCATTCATTTTGTTTTTAGATTCCACATATAAGTGGAATCATATGGTATCTATCTTTCTCCTTCTGACTTATTTCACTTAACATAATACCCTGTAGGTCCATCCATGTTGTCACTGATGGCAAGATCTCATTTCTTTAATGCTGAGTAACATTCCATTGTATGCATATGCCACATCTTTATGTAATCAGTCTTTGATACAGCACTTTTCTCCACCTCCTACCTCTGAGAAATGAGTGGTCAGATTTTTAAAAAATCAGTCAGCTTCTTCATCCTGCCCTCTCAGCCCACCTCACCCTGGCCAAGAATTGAAAGTCCCTTTGCTAAAACTACAGCATCAAAAACAGAAGATTCTGCTGTGGTATTCTCTGTGTGGAGAATACAGCCCTGCACCTACCACAGACAAGCCTATAGCCTTGAAATGTAGTGATGGAGAACAGACAAGAACAAGAAGGACGAGTCATGGGAGGGGCTGTCTATCTACACATTAGCTGATCAGGCTAAAATAATCCTACTGATTGATTTTGACCCTTCTTTAGAATTTTTGAATCACCTAAATTATGCCAGGCCATAAGACAAACATGGTTCTTACCTTCGGGGAACTTGGTTTAGGTGGGAAGAAACACAGATAATTATAAGATAAATGATCAATATTCATAATATGTAGAAGTATGTCCAACATACTGTAGGGATACAAAGAAGGTGGCAATTAAATCTGCTAGTAGAAATCAATCTTTACAAAGGAGATTAATTTTCTTTGTTTAAGGAGCAGAGATGGACTACTTAGATTTTTCAGCCATAAGTCAGATGAATTTTATCCTAGATGTGTGACCTTAGGCAAGTCAGTTGAACTCTCTGAATCACAATATTTTCTTCTGCAAAATATCTACCTGCCTATTTAGTTAGAATCAAATGTTAATGCAATTGCTTAATAATGCACATGTATAAACAGCTCTATATACACTATAAAATGCTATTAACAAAGAATGTATTGTTAAATGTTAGTCTAGGTAAAAAATAGAAAACTGGCTTAATATATAGTTTCTTCCTCTCAGGCATGAATATCATATTCTTTCCTCTGCTCCTTCTTCTCACAATCAAAGAATCGTCTTTGTCACTTAGGGTTTCAGGTTTCAGAAAATCTTTGATGCATTTGAGACAATTCTTGGACTAAGGATCTTGACAATACATTAGTCCACCCACTAGGTGGCAGGGCTGAGCAAATGGATTACTGAATTGTGTAAGAAAAAAAAAATTCTCAGAAAAGAGGAAGTTGGGCTAAGCACACAATGTCCCAAATCTTTCATGTTTATAAATATCAACATAGTCCAATTTTCCCCTCAGAAAAACAAATCATCACCTCTCACTGACTTACCACCCTTGCTCTGATACACGACTGGGCCATAGGCTTTGAGGAAGGGACTGGTTGCATATGTTCTAGCACAGCAGAAGGAAGTGAGGTTGAAATTTAGTCTTATACTGGTAAGAAACAATACTAGGTTCTGATTAGTGGCATATTCTGTTCTATAGACACACCACAACCTACCAATTCAATTTATACTGAATAATATATTTAACCTATGAAATGTATTCTGCAAGGTGCTATAAAGAATACAAAGATTTTTTTTTTTTTTAAAGACTCTCTAGGAATTCATTGTCCAGGAGAGAAAAGAAAACTTATGTGTAGATTTTATATAAGAAATATAAGTAACATTTGTGTCACGGAGCATTTAGAAGAGAGTGAAATTCAACTTGATGGCAAGGTGAAAGATGAGAGGACTGGGAATCAAGAAAGGTTTCATAGAAGAAAGTCATTTGGCTGTCAACAAAAGAGTGGATAGGATTTCAAAATGCAGAGATGGGGGAGGAAGGTCAGGCATTCCAGGTAAAGAGAAAAGCATAACCAAAGACGTAAAGGCAGAGAAGGATGTATTTGGGGAACACTAAGTACTCAGGTTTGGCTGAGGTATAAGGTACATAGATGAGGAAGTAGAGGCAAACGGGACTGGAAAGTTTGGTTAAGGCCAATTTGTGAAGACTTTTTTTTTTTTTTTTTTTTTTTTTAAAGATTTTATTTATTTATTTTACAGAGAGAGATCACAAGTAGGCAGAGAGGCAGGCAGAGAGAGAGAGAGGAGGAAGCAGGCTCCCGCTGAGCAGAGAGCCCGATGCGGGACTCGATCCTGAGATCATGACCTGAGCCAAAGGCAGCGGCCTAACCCACTGAGCCACCCAGGCGCCCCAATTTGTGAAGACTTTAAAGGCTAGGTTGAAGCATTTGGATTTGATTCAGTAATCAGTGGGTTTTGGAGCATCACAGGAACAGACAAGAGTTCAATTTTGTTAGATTAATCTGATTATGATCTATTGATTATAGCAGAAAGGTCAGTTACAAGGTATTAAAATAATCTAGGCAAAAGTAACAAGGACATGAATCAGAGTGCTGGCAGTGGAATAATAAATAAGAGGTAAATTCTAGAAACCCTGCAAAGATGGCCTCCACAGAATTTGGCAATTGATTGGATGTGGGGAATGTCATATAGATAGGATGGAATCAAAAGCAATTCCTGGATTTTAAGCCTTGATAATTGGGGGGATGTATAATAGTTCCATTAAAAGAAACAAAGGGAAGAACTGAGTTTGAACACAGGGGGAAGATTATTAATTCTATACTGGACAAGTTGAATTTGCGATGCTAGCTGCAGCTTTGGAAACAGGCTAAAGATAGAGTAAAAATTTTACATAAGTGATATACAGATGGGCAAACTGAAGAGCAAAGCTTAAAGGAAGAAAAGGAGAGGGCCAAGGACAAGTCCTCCAGAAAAGCTTTTGGAATTAGAGAAATAAAAAATTGCCAGAAAAGGAGAAAGTCCAAAACTCAAGATGAATGTCTACATTTTAAAAAGATGTCAGTTTCAAACTATATAGGAGCCAAAGGGAATAAGGCCAAAAAAGCCTTCTGGTTTCCTCTGGAAACCTTGAAGAAAACCATTTCAGTGGTAGCAGAAGCCAGACTACAAAGAGACAAATTTAGTCAATGCAGAAAGCCTATATAAGTTATTCTCTTAAGAAATATAATAGTACAGGAAAGAAAACAGAGGAGTAATAGCATGAGAAGGGAACTACATTTCTTAATATAATAAGGCAATTTTAAGAAGTATCTAAATGAGTCTACAGTAGTTCTGAACAAATTAATTTACCTTCTCTCCCTACCTCTCCCTGAAGTTGGGCAACTCCTACATGTCCATTCTTTCCTCCACATGATAGAAAAACAGACTCCAATAAACACGAAATGTGGGCTTCCAGATAAGGTGTTTTTAATAATTAAACCTAAATTAAAAAAACAAGAACACTTGCAAAGCATCCTGGAGACAAGAGCTTTATATTATGTGTTAAGGATCCTGGATTTGGAGAATGGCCCCGCAGGTTACCAGCTGTATGTCCTAGGGGTAGGTGGGGTGTGTGTGTGTGTGTGTGTGTGTGTGTGTGTGTGTGTGTGTGTGTCTTTCTCTGTCTCTCTCTCTCTTTTGTGGGGTGGTGGTGGTTGTTGTTTGAAGACTGGTAGAGTCTGCTTTGACTCTAAAATTTTGTGAGTCTTGCCCTGAATCCTTATCCCTTATAGCAAGCATCAAATAAGATACAATGTGTTAAAGCACTGAGAGACAGGACAACACATTAGAAAGACTTCATACTTCAGTCCAGACAAACTTGGGTTCAAGATCTTGCTCTATTAACAAAATCTATGACCTCAGGCAAATTACTTAATCCTCTGAGCCTGACTTAATCAACCCTGAGTCACAGGGTTATTGTGAGAATTCAATAAATAATCTACCTTAAATCCTTTCTGGAACATACAGATGACATATTTATTTATAAATAAAATGTTATTGAAATAATTATGTTAAGGACTTGGTCCATTACAGGTGCTCAATAAATGACAAAAAAGTCACTTTGAACTCTTAAGATGCTATACAATTACTAATATATTATTAATGACTCGGAGGCAGACACACAGTTGAGCAGTCTGGAATTCCATACTTCTTTCTACTTCTAGTTGCCTCTAAACTAACGTTGTCTAGGGGGAAAATGGGAAAAAGCTGATAGGTTAGAGTAAAGGGAAGTTCATAGAGTGGAGGTGACAAAGGGGTTTATTTGTTTATCAGACCAGAAGCTAAGGAAAGAAACACAACCAGCTCTGACTCTGACTGGCAACAGAGTAGTGAGGGCATTTCTCTCCCTGAAAGCTTTGGCTTTACTTAACCAACTCCAGTAAAACAAACTATCACCTTTTGATTTTTATTGGCACAGAGATTGAAGAGGGTGGGGAAGGCACAGGTAAAGACGATCTCACTTGAAAACTCCCTGACTTAACCTGACTAGGCTGACCCTCCTGGACCCCTCCCACCCCCAGCCTGGCATTCCACAAGTGTTTGTACCCCGTTTTCAGGACAGGAACCTACATGATTTTTTATTCCTTTGATTCAGGAACCCAAAAAGAAGAATCAGGGAGCAAATTTTTATCTCAATACCAGGTTATAAGGTGAAAGGTCGTAAACAACTCTGTCCAAGAGAGCTTCATTTCGGAACATGCCTTGGCCAGGAGCCTGGTAAGCAGCTGCTTACTGCCAAAGCTAAATAGTTTTTTGGCATTTAAGGGAATCCAGACATAGCACAGAGCAAACAAGTGGTCTATACTGAGTTCTACAAAATGGAAAAGGAAAAAACCCTGAGCCCAGAGAGGAATTCATTGCAAGAGAGAATTGCTTGATTTTAAAAAGCTCAAAAAATTTGGCCCTTCATATATGTGCCCAAATAAACAAATATCAGCATTCTCTTTTTCTCTAAGATGTCCAGAATCACTACCACCCTGATCTATTTCTATTCACCTCTCCTTCTTTCCTCTCAAAAACTATGTAGCTACATATCACACACAGTTTAACAATATTCACTCATATCTTTTTTTTTTTAATGTAATCTCTACACCCAATGTGGGGCTCGAACTTAACCACCCAGAGATAAAGATTTGCGTGCTCCACCAATGCAGCCAGCCAGGCACCCCTGATTCATCTATTTCTTTGTAAACATTTTGCTGTTTTGTATTCATGTCCACTTTCATACCCATCAAAATGAAAGTTATCGGGGTGCCTGGGTGGCTCAGTCTGCCTGCAGCTCAGGTCATAATCCTAGGGTCCTAGAATTGATTCCTGCATCAGGCTCCCTGATCAGTGGGGCATCGGCTACTCCCCCTCTCTCTCCTCCCTACTCATGCTCTTTCTCTCCCTTGCTCTCTCAAATAAATAAAATCTCAAAAAAAAAAAAAAGGAAGTTCTCCCCAAAGCCACAATTCTGAATTTTAAAATTTACTTTGGAGAGAGTCCTACCCTGCCTGCTCCTTGATAATTCGATCAATATTGCTGACCCACTAAAAAACAACTCAGACCTTGTTGACTAGGTTTCTAAAACAGGGTGCCACCTCAAACTCACACACCCTAAGGATCAACATGTTCCCCTTTTTGTTCCTGGGGGTTGATAGTGGGTGTGTTTTCCAACAGAGTTTTGATGTCTGAGTCTTAAGCTTGCTTAATAGTGGGGCTGAGTTCTAACTTGTTAGCCTTAGGGTGTCAACTCAGTTATGGTGTATGAGAAAGTAAGAAGGCTTCTTAATAGCAATGGATAGCCTTCTTTTTGCTGAGAATAAGATTGCTGTATATCTTAATGCTTCTTATTTACTTCCGCATCTCAATCCTGGAAACACTGTCTTCCTCTTTCCAGCACACAAAAAAAAGAGAGGGAGAGAGAGAGAGAGAGAGATAGGGATGAAAATCTCCTGATACCTCAACACAGAAATAGGAGAGGCCCAGGATTCAAAGACAAGTTTGGGGGGGGGGGTGGAAATCCCTGTAACTCTGCAAGTTTTTCTTATTGCATTTATGAATAATTTCTCATGAGATAGCTCTTTAAGGTATCTTATGGCTAGGTTGGGGGAAATCCTCACGGCCAAATAACAGCAGAGTGAGGAGTCAGGGTATCTTTTAGCTTAAACTTATAGTGTCGTAGTGACCCTTCTGTCTTCTTCACCGGGATTTCTAAAGGGCTTAGAAAAACACTTTTAAAAGATAGGGAAGCTCTTCCTTCAAACAGGAATACAGCCATCTCTCCACTGACATACTGGTTATAAACAAGAGAACTTTTAACTACGCTGTGAAGAGTATGGGCAACAGATTTAGGGACGTGCCTTTGATTTAGTGGGTCGCAGAGGGGATAAGGACAAGAAAGAGCACAAACAACTCAGAAGCAAAATGGAAAGAGTGAAGTATCTCTTCTCCTTTTCTTTCCTTTCCTGAAGAAGCACGGAGGGAGGGAGAGAGAGAATAGAGCCCAAAGTACACACCTTACTGAAGAGTAATGGGTGACTGGGGGAACATAACAAAGTGTTCCCCAACTTTGCAGGTAGAAACTGAAGAGATGAGAGGATAAGCAACAGGATGTGAACACGCCCTATTTCCGTTCCAGAGAACAGAGAAAACAGAATAGAGGGTACAGGGGGTGAGAACAGTACAAGCGCCGTCCCGAGCTCTGACGGACTAGAAAGGGGGAGAGAAGGCTGAACAGCACACCCCCCATACTCACAGTCCACTGAGGACTGAAGAGAGGTTTACAATCTGTCACAAGTTCTCCTTTCTTTCACAGTAGTTTGGGGGTTTGACAAAGACGTAGGGCAGAAGGACAAAAGGGATCCTCCTGAACAGTAACGCCAGAGCTCCCTGGCCTCCGCCCCAATTCTGAAGTATTCTTGGAGTTATGGAATTATTTTTCACAGGACTTGCGACTTGTGAGCCGGCCATAAACGGTCGCCTCTAAATTAATTGCACTGGCTAAAGCGAGGCGCGAAATACCCACCTAAGCACATTTTCTTTTTGCCTCAAACCCTGCTCCCAGTCCAGAAGCATCTGCACCCGCCCTCCGACTCCACTAACCCGCGTTAAATCTTAGGGTCAGCGAGGCCGCCAGCTTCCTTCGGGCAGGAGGGAAGCCGCTGCGCAGCCCCTTGGCCCCCTCCTCCCTGCGACGCGGTGGTGCACAACAACCATTTTCCCCGCCAGGAGCACACCGTGTCCACGCGCCGCTGCGACCTCGCTGATTGGTTGGGCTCCTGGTAAACAAGGACCGGGCAGCCAATGGGGGGGCTGTGCACGAGGGCAGCACGAGCCTCCGGACCAGCGCTCGCTTGGCCCTGCTAGCCTGCTCGACTATATAAAGCAGTTTCCGGCTCCCACTTGTAACTAGCCTTTCCTCTTCTCTGACCCAGACGGGTGAACTGCTCCGCCGAGATCCAGAGCGATCCTCCAGCTGTTTGGAGGATAGAAAGGAAAGCTGATTTTTTTTTTCCCCCCTGGGGCTCCCTTGGCATAATCTACAGCTTTTTCTGACATCTTTTTGAAAGCTTAGTGGAGAGTTGAAGAGTGAAATAATTTATTCCAGAGGGGTTTGTGGATTTGGAAATTTGGGGGTTTTTTCCCTCCTCTGTTTATAATTGTTAAGACAACCCAGCCCAATCATGGTGGTGTTCAAGAAGATCAAATCTTTTGAGGTGGTCTTTAACGACCCTGAAAAGGTGTATGGCAGTGGGGAGAAAGTGGCTGGCCGGGTGATCGTGGAGGTGTGCGAAGTCACTCGAGTTAAAGCTGTCAGGATCCTGGCATGCGGAGTCGCCAAAGTCCTGTGGATGCAGGGATCCCAGCAGTGCAAGCAGACTTCTGAGTACCTGCGCTACGAAGACACCCTCCTCCTGGAAGACCAGCCAACAGGTGAGTGGCCGGCTGAAAGCACATTCCAGAGGGCAGTTGAAACGAATGATTGGAGCTTACGCTAAATATTCCAAGTTGCTCAGGTTGAGCAGCTTGAATTTCGTGTTGCTTCCTTTTTTAGTTTTAACTTGCAGACTCTGTCCTCAAAAGGGGTGGTTTCTAGAATTTCTTAGTGTTGTGTTCTGAAGGTGATCCTGAGGGATGTTGCTTTAAGCTGTTATAAGGTTTCCTGAAAAGAAGAAGTTAATTCTTGTTTTCTGTTTGAGAGGATGGTAGCTTCTCTGTCCTGGTTGAGCCTTTCATCATTGCAGGGCTTTGTAACTTTTTGCCCAACACAATGCATCAGAATCTTTCGTTTTAAGAATATAAGGGGTGAAATTGGGGGAGCTACAATAGGCTTGCATGCTGCCCAAGAATTCCTTATCACACGGATGCATTTTAAGTGTAACAGGAAACCTGATGGGCTACTCTCTTTTCTTCTTATTAGGTGAGAATGAGATGGTGATCATGAGACCTGGAAACAAATATGAGTACAAGTTCGGCTTTGAGCTTCCTCATGGGTAGGTGTTTCGCTAAATACATCTTTGGACTTTTTTAATGCCTAAAAATTGTCCCCACCTTTGATCATTTACTGTTGGTGGAGAGGACTTTTGGATTAATCGCTTCATTTTTCTTGACACAGGCCTTTGGGAACATCCTTCAAAGGAAAATATGGGTGTGTAAACTACTGGGTGAAGGCTTTTCTTGATCGCCCCAGCCAGCCAACTCAAGAGACAAAGAAAATCTTCGAAGTGATGGATTTAGTAGATGTTAATACTCCTGATTTAATGGTGAGATTCATTTTAAAATTCTCCTCTTTGGGCTTTAGGGATGATAAGTAAAGAGTCTTGGGCATTAGATTGAAACACCTCAGGGGTGGGAGAGAAAGTTGCCTATTCTCAGTAAGGAGTGGAAAGGAAAAAGAAGCGGAGAAGGATCTCTAGAAATTCTCAAAACGCCTTATTTTACTCCTCTTGAATATAGGCCCCTGTGTCTGCTAAAAAGGAGAAGAAAGTTTCCTGCATGTTCATTCCAGATGGACAAGTGTCTGTCTCTGCCCGAATTGACAGAAAAGGATTCTGTGAAGGTAAAAACCTTGAATTTAAAATGGTAGACTGATGAAACTGAAACTGTGGTTTTGGGAATGAGAGCAGGGGATAGAGAATGGAATAAAAGCCATTAATTGTACTAAGCATCAGCTAATAAGTTTTAATCTTTCTCATGATTAGGTGATGAGATTTCTATTCATGCTGACTTCGAGAATACATCTTCCCGAATAGTGGTTCCCAAAGCTGCCATAGTAGCCCGCCACACTTACCTTGCCAATGGCCAAACCAAGGTGCTGACACAGAAGTTGTCATCAGTCAGAGGCAATCATATCATCTCAGGAACCTGTGCATCATGGCGTGGCAAGAGTCTTCGGGTGCAGAAGATCAGGCCTTCTATCCTGGGCTGCAACATTCTTCGAGTTGAATACTCCTTACTGGTGAGTGGGTGGAGTCAGAGAAATTTTTCATCTTTCAGAATAGCAGTGGTTTCTCCTGACCTCTAGTTTAATGAACTACCATTTTCCTTTCTAGATCTATGTTAGTGTCCCTGGCTCCAAGAAGGTCATCCTTGATCTGCCCCTGGTAATTGGTAGCAGGTCAGGTCTGAGCAGCCGGACATCCAGCATGGCCAGTCGGACCAGCTCTGAAATGAGTTGGGTAGATCTCAACATCCCTGATACTCCAGAAGGTGAGCCAGACCTAATGTCTTTTCTTCTTTGGCCTGCTTGGGTTTGTGAAATTGTGATGGTCAGATATTTCATGGGCAGACTTCTTATGCCTATGTTTTTTCCAGCTCCTCCTTGCTATATGGATATCATTCCTGAAGATCACCGATTGGAGAGCCCCACCACTCCTCTGCTAGATGACACAGATGGTTCCCAAGACAGCCCTATTTTTATGTATGCTCCCGAGTTCAAGTTCATGCCACCACCTACTTACACTGAGGTGAGAATTGTCATTTTACTGCTGCATTTGTCCTAAGCCTTCTATAGGAAGTTGAGTGGGAGAGATTGCTAAACTGGGTAGTTCTTTTCGTTCTTACCCAAACTAAAATGGTCGTTTCTTTCTCTTCTCGCCCTGCCTCCCCCAGGTGGATCCCTGCATCCTTAACAACAATGTGCAGTGAACATGTGGAAGAAAAGAAGCAGCTGTACTTAACTTGTTTCTTTCACCTCTCTTCCTGGACTCTTAATTTTTCAGAGACTCAACAGTCTCTACAGTGGGGTATGGGTCCACCCCAGCCTCTGATTCCACAACATAGGAGGTGATCAGCAGGCAATCTCCTGAGCCTTAAATGGTGCGCACACGTCCTCAGGCAGTGAGATGCTGTGATTTGGGAGTGTTTGCTGGATGGGTTTAAAAACACACTAGAAAAACTCAGGCCCATCCCATTTTCTCAGATCTTAAAAACTGAGGCATTTTAGTAGTTTTTGAAGAAGGGGCAGAAATGGCCTCCTGACATGGTCTTCCCCAGGTTTTTTGGAGAAGATTATGTATCTTGAACTTTTGTGTTATGTGGAGCAGAGCCAATTTAGCAAACAAGGACAACAAAAAGGAAAATATCATGGCCAAAAATTTGGGACAAGAAGGTTCTTAAAAAAGGTGTTGCCCTTTGTTTTTACACTTATAGAGAGAAAAAACAAAGCATAAACCTTCCAGAGCTGATTTGGTTTGAACTTAGGAGAGCACTTCCCATGTGAATTAAAGAGAAAAGGCTCTAAGGTTGTCTTTGCTTAGAATATGCTTTAATCTGGCTTAAAGCAGTTGTTAACTATGCCCCACCAAAGGTCTTAAAAGCCATTTTTAAAGCCTATTGCACTGTGTTCTCCTCTTGGCAAATGTTTTCATGCAGGAGAATGTGTTTTTCTTACGTGACTCCTTGGAATGGATTCTGAGGTGATAATTCTTAGCACTTTAGTTCCTGTCAAATTTTGGGTGTTTCTTTTTTTTGTTCCCCCTGATCTCAAATGTAAGCTAAAACTGGTCTACTATGTTTCTAGGGGTAAGCACAGTGACAAAAAATATATATATATCGTGTTATTCCTCACTTTTGAGACTTTGTCCCAGTGTATAGAATTCTGTCATTCTGACACTCTAATAATTCTGTGAGAAGGGTTGCTGCTATCAGCCTTCGCCACTGTGACTTCTGCACACTTGAGAAGGAACTCTAGATCAAGATGCCCCTGATACTGTGATCAGAGCTTCCAGACATTGCCATGAGAAACAAGAGGATGGGTCTTCACCAAAACCCACAGGGCTCCCTTTCTGCCCAGTGTTAGGAGGCAAGGATATCAACAGTCCTCTCTCACTGCAGCCCTTGGCACTTGGTCAGTCACCCTTAGCCTTAGCACTTTGTTCACTGTCCTGTGTCAGAGCACTGAGCTCCATCCTTTTCTGAGAAAGGGCTGAAGGTGGTTTCACTTTTTTTGTTTTTTTAATTGTTTATCTTTTTATATGATAAAAACTATATTTTGTACTTAACCAGATATATTTTCACCCCAGGTGGGGGGTATTCTTTGTAAAAAACAAAAAAATAAAAATAAAAGTTTTTTAATGTCAGAAATGGTTTTCTTGTCTTTGAGATGGTGTTGAAGCTATTCCTAAGTATGCCTGAGGGAGCTTTGCCCATACTTCACTGTTCCTGGTTTTGGATATCTTGTGGGGAAAACACTACCTATGTGACAGGACCCTAAAGATTATAGTCAGAGTGGGGGTTGTGGTGAATAGGGAAGGAATGTGAGCTACATTTAGTTTTAATTCCAATTAACTAAAGAACTGTGATGGGATATTCTGTTGGTATAGACTAGTTTTCCACAACTATAGATACTCATGAGTAAACGCCTTCAATTTTGGAGTGCATGAGTTTTTTTTAAAAGATGAGCTCTTTGGGCACCTGAGTGGTTCAGTCAGGAGAGCATGTGACTTGATTTCAGGGTTGTGTGCGTGAGCCCCTTCTTGGGTATAGAGGTTAATTAAAAATAAGATCTTTTGAAAATAAAATGAGCACTTGAGATACACAGAACTAAGATTGGAAAGGGGGTTTTAAAGGAAAGGTTACGATTCCCTGTTTTATCATTTGGTTTCATCCTAGGGTTTCTTAGCTAAACCTGGTTTATATACAGTAAGACATGATAATTATTTAGGACTGAAGGATTTAGATGTATGAGTATTCGTTGAAGACAGCTACAATCTCTTCTGTTCCTATTGCAGTTCCTATCAAAGAAACACATTATCCTAACTCAGTAAATGTTTGCTGAATATTTAACCCCACCCTCATCCCTTAGGATAGGCTTCTGCAGTACCTATTTCTTCTTTATAGGGTGCGAACAATAAATGGATACCACAAGTCCCCCTCTAATTGAAATGATTTTTATTATTCTGAAAGGGGTGATGAGGATGAGCAACCCTGAGACTTTGAAAGTTAATGCACTTTCTGGTTTCTGGCTTATTTAAACTTTTGCAGACAGTTAATCCAGGCCCTTAACTGGGGATTTGGGGGTTGGCTTTTCTGTAGACTTCCACGTGGTAATTCCAAATCTCAGACTCCTGGAAGTTCATAAAATCAGTGTGAATTGAGGAGCAAGTTTAGATTGAAAAGATTGTTTCCCACTTCAGTCTTTGTTATCTGTCTTTCAATCTTAAGAGCTCTCCTCTCTTGGCTCTTAGTTTTTCCTTCCCAAGGTGTCTGGCTCTAGCTTCCTGTTGTCCTGGTGACTCTCTCCTTTAAGACTACCTCTACTGCCTCCTTTTCTTACCTGTATGAAGAGAGTTTGGTGGCTCCTCCTCTCTTCGCTGAATTTGACCAGGAAACTAGGTCAAAGTTGATGGAAAGTTTTTTGTGCAGCTTGTTTTCCAGGGACTGGAGGGGTGGAGCAAGGAGCAGAGCAGGCCAGAGGGCAAGAGGGAGAGACGGAGAGAAAGCCTGCCTGTTGGAGTAAATGGCTGGCTAATGGGGCAAGATAGAAGAGGATAGCAGGGAGAGGGTAGATAAGTTACACCTAAGTTCTGCTAGAGATCTGATTCTTTAGCAGCCACAATATATGCATCTCCTCTTGTTACCGAAATGCCTCAAATTCAGCACTGTCCAATAGAAGTTTCTGTGATGATAGAAATGTTTGCTACGTTCACTAAATCAAGTAGCCATTAGCCACTGGCAATTGAGCTCTGAAACGTGGTGGTGAGCTAAATTTTTATTTTTGTTTAATTAATTTAAATTTAATTAGCTCTGTGTGTGACTAGTATTAAATGACAATACTGAACAGTGTAGCAAAATATGAGAAGGAAGGAAGCTATTCACTCAGAGGAAACTCATCCTTCCCTAGACCACCAAAGGCTCCACTTAACTTCCTTTTGCCTTTTACACACAACTTCTACCTTACCTTAGGACATTTGCTGTATATAGGCTCCTTTAAGTGCACTTCCTTGGGTACTGGCCTACTTGTTTCTCCACCTAACTGGGTAGATTTGGGGCCAACCTTTCCTGTGCTCTTCTCACATGCTTTTTATTTTTTTATTTTTTTAAAAGATTTTATTTATTTATTTGACAGACAGAGATCACAAGTAGGCAGAGAGGCAGGCAGAGAGAGAGAGGAGGAAGCAGGCTCCCCAAGGAGCAGAGAGCCCGATGTGGGGCTCGATCCCAGGACCCCAGGATCATGACCTGAGCCGAAGGCAGAGGCTTTAACCCACTGAGTCACCCAGGCGCCCCCTCACATGCTTTTTAAAGAGCCCAAACCTACATGTACAGCCATTAGAGGAGGTCCAGTTCTTAGTATCATTTATTCATTAGGTCCAATCTGGTATACAAAGATCTGCGAGAAGAGAGCAAGAAAATAATTTAAAGGGAGAAAAGAACTAGAAAAAGTAAAATTAACAAAAAAGTGCAGGTACTTCCACAAACCAGGGTCCTTGGCTACCTTGATACCTCTGAGCAGACTGAAAACACAAGGGTGTGATTTGGGTCAAGCCCCTGGGAGGGAAAGCGTGGAAAGATCTGTCTGAACACCTGGTCAACAAAAACAATCACGCAGGATTGCAAAAGGTACAGAGTGGGGTGAAGGAGTATCCTTTGCCCAGTTCCCTCAACAACCTATAGACCACCCTCCCTAGCATTTTCCTTGGACTATCTACGTCTAGGTGATGGAATACGTAAGGGAGACAATGAAAATATTTTATTGATCCTCCAATGGCTGGAACCCCTGTCCCAAGCACCCTGACCTCAGTGGTTCTGGACTAGAAGAGCAGACATTTTTGTCCCATTCTCTATTCTTACTCTCATTCACTTCCATTTCCTAAGTTGAAAACCAGCCTGCAGAGGGGCTGCAGACCCAGGACTGTAGGTCCTGGCCCAACAGGTGAGTCTACAGCCTAGAAAAAGTGCAGAGATTAGCCTTCCTATACCATTTAGGAGAAATAATACAGTGTGGATTCAAACTATCTGAACCCCAATCCTAATTCCACCATTTAACAAGCCGTTCAAGCTTGGACAACTTGTTTAAGATTTCTGGAGCTACCGTTTGATATCTGTGAAATGGGGGACAAGAATAATACCTACCTCAGAAGACTGTTGACAGGATTTTAAAAATAAATGTGAAGTGTTAGAACAATGGCAAACAAGCACTTGTTATCTAAAATAAAGAGGAGGCATATCTTCCACCACCCTGATTAGTTCAGTTCCAGGCATGTCTCCAAAATGGTCCCTCCTTTGTGACTGAGCAGAAGTAAGCCCTTCTCTCTTTGCTCCTCTTGATTCCCTCCCTGTGTTAAGGGAACAAAACAGTCTGAGAAGAGGTCCATGTATGGCCGCGGACTCAGCCTGGAGTTAATCGTGGTAGGGGAGAGGTTGGAACTCCCATCTTCGGACCAGGACAGGCCCTCTGAACACTGCCAGCATTGCACAGTATAGCTCAGGGAAGTCCTAGAGTTTTCTCTCTCATAATTCCAGAGTGCCTCACAGGCCTCTGGATTAACCCCATCACTTTCTGGAAATTAATTGAGCTTTCTTAACTTCTCAGTAGACAAGTTCAGGAGAAAGCTTCCCACCATTTAAAGTCATAAACTGGGGAACAGAGAGTGCGGGGCAAACAATGGGACCTGATGAAGAACTCTCAGACTCCTTATTTGAATGTAATGCCTCTCCTTCGATTTTCTTTCCTGAGCTGGACTACACTGAGTGGCACAAACCCAGTGGAGGTGAGCCCTCTGTTGAGGTCCAGTTTAGCCTATTTCATCTATTTCTGTCCCGTCTTGACCTTTCCCTTGGCTTGACCCTGCTGTATTCTTTCCTGGGCCCGTTGTTCCGTAAGGAGAAAATAATGAACCGGCTCTGAAGGCTGGGATTTTTCTGACTCCCAGTTGATTGGTCATCTCCAAGCAATGGGAGTGATAGGAGGAGGAGGAGGCAGAAAGAGCATGGGTCCTGGATTGTGGCTCTCATGTGCCTTGAGTGCTAGGATGTCAAGCAAGGTCCATTCTCATTCTTTCTTGGTGTGATGGAGCTGCTAATTAGCTCTCTAAGTCAATCAAAGGGTCAGTAAACGGCTTCTTGGAAAAGTCCTGGCAGGGACATTTTTAACTTTCTGGACAGATGGAGAGAGGAAGGATTTCAGTTGTTGAGAGGGGAGGTGGAGGTCAGGGGCATGAGAATTATGTTTCGCTTATACGGTTCTATGGCTAAAGACCCTCCTTCTCCACTTCACATATCTAAATTCTGACTTCCTCCTTCATCTACCCAGATTCACAGTGAATCCTGCTTTTGTCTCCTGTTCTCCCATTTCACTCCATTTCTAGTTTTTCATGCCTGTCTTACCTTCTCACTCTAAGGAGACCTCACTTTCTATTCAAGACCCCAAGATATTTTTAGCTCCATATCTCGGTAGATCAAGGAAAGGGTGGTAGGATTGTGGCCAAAGCCTGCTTTGCTTTTCTTGGAGAAAGAAGCCCATCAGTGGTACCCAGAGGCTTCTCTTCAGTCCTAGCTCTTCAAGCTATCCTGTAGGAGTGCTCCAAATTTACTTGCAACCTCATGCACCTCACTGCCCTCAACTTTTGGGAATAGAATTTGAGATCTTGAAAGCTCAGATGAGTCTCATACAGCTTTGGAAAGTTGAAGAAATATTAGTTGAGATCAGGGCCTGCAAACCAGGGGGCCATTGGTGGAATGAGCTTGCAGATGTTTAGAAACCAGTACAGTTTCTTCCTAAAAATTTGAATGGCTGGTAAAGATTAAAAAATCAGATTTCGGGCGCCTGGGTGGCTCAGTGGGTTAAGCCGCTGCCTTCGGCTCAGGTCATGATCTCAGGGTCCTGGGATCGAGTCCCGCATCGGGCTCTCTGCTCAGCGGGGAGCCTGCTTCCTCCTCTCTCTCTCTGCCTGCCTCTCTGCCTACTTGTGATCTCTCTCTCTCTCTGTCAAATAAATAAATAAATAAATCTTTAAAAAAAAAATCAGATTTCACTAAAAGCTACTGTTCTGGCTCCTCTTAAAAAGCAATTATATTTGGTAACAAGCAGCCCACATTCCTTCATGGCGTCCACCCGCGAGAGCTGAAGGGACCAGGCAGGCTCTCATTTGCTAGCTTCCACCACTACTTGTTATATCACACTCCCCAGCTTCACCCCTGTATGCCTGCCTGACTCCTGTCTGGTGTTTAGGTTTGTCTTAAGTTGTTTCCTAGAAGGAGAGCTTCTCAAATATTTCCTCTGAGGGACCCCTAAGATTAGGGAGAAGGAACCATTTTCCCTTGGGGCTTCTGGAACACTCCAAAGTCACCTGTCAGAAGCCAAAAATGCTGTTGAAGTACCTATTTTATGTTTAAAAAGGGCAAATTTCGATTTATACCACACAGTACATTTGTGTGGTGTAGCATAAAAATAATTTTATCTTCCTCCACCAGATCCTAAAAGTTAAATTGAAACACTGGAAGATATACTGTCTGCAACTCCAAATATTCCTCACTACATCACCCATAAATAACCCCAGTTAGGCACCACAGTGCTAAAGACACAAGGCAAAGAGAGACATGGAAAAAAAGACACGGAGAGAGCATCAACAAGAGGAAAAGAATATGAAAGACAATAAGAATGAGTGAGTGATAAGCTCTTTCTGGCCCTAAATCATACCTCCTGACCTGGCCCAAGCCAGCTCCTGGGAAATTTGTAGACATCCCTGATATCTCTGGACAGGTGTTGGAATGGTGGCTCAGGGTGAAAAGCAAGTCTCAAAACAGGATCCAGGCCAAGTAAGGGAGAGGTGAGGGGCTAACAGCAGCCAAGTATGGTCAGACGGGAAAGATTGTCTAGGGGCCAGGAGAGAGGCTTGGAGACAGGAAGGAGAGGGCTGAGAAAAGGGCTGGTCAGCATTTGCCCTTTCTCCCACCAAGCCCATCTTTGTTTCATTTCCTCTTACTTCCCCTGCCTCAGAAAAATGAAGTGAAAGAGTTGCCTTGACCTCCTTATATGAGGGAATCTTCTTTCCAGAATGGCTACATCTTCCGCCATACAAGAGCAGGAGATGAGTACCAGGGTTCCTTTCCCTGTCCAAATGGGATTTCATCTCTTCTCTCCCCAAGATAGGAAATACCCCAGATCTGTGTTCCTGACTTGGGTGAGTTTATTACCCCCACCCTCTTTGGTAAGGCAAAGACAGGTGTAACTAATCTCCCTCCTATTCCAGTACTTTCAATTCTGCCCTGAATATAACAAAGAATGTCAAAGACAGGAATTGGATATTTCCCATTGACCATTGTGTACCAAGAGAAATGGAATCACAGGATGGGGAAGATTCAGGGAGAGGCAGGGGTCCAAGTTTTGGGAAGTCCATCTCACAGCTGAGGACCCAGGGAGGAGGAGGGGTTAAGAATGGGGAACAGTCTCAGACCCAAAGGTTGTGGCGACATAGCCTTTCCCTGTGTTAGTCAGGTCTGGGCCTGAGGAATCCTTGGACCCTAAAAAGGTCTTAAAAGTCTTGGTCCTTAGCCTCTCAGGTCCTGCAGTTAGGGCTGTGTCCCATTAGGGTGTGTGTATGTGAGGGGGGGGGGACTTCCCTTCCCTTTAGGATGCAAAACAGCAAATTAAGTTGTTGGAGATAAAGCAAAGGGCTTTCTGAGGTGATGCTAGAACTTTTTATTTTCAGTTTTCTGATCCCAAATGACCTTGAGGAGATAGTGAGGCTCAGTAGGGGAAAGGTCAATGGAGAAGGGGCACTGCTGGTCTGGCTAGGTTAGCTAACCGAGCTATTCTTGTCTAGCTCACGTCTCTTCCCTGTCCTCTGGCCAGACATAGTATGTCTGGGGAGATGAAGAAGCCCTGCCCCACCAGCCCCTTCCTCAGTCAGAAATTTCTCCACACTGCTTGATGTGAGTCCTGACCTGCAGATTGTGACCTTGACCTGTGATGCAGGGGTTGTCATCTCCCTCAATAGTTGATAGAATTGCTGATCCTCCTGTTACCTACCAGAGCTGAGGCAGTTTCTTGGAAAGGACTGGCTGCATGCCTGAGGTATCTTTAGCTTGCCCAGACTGAAAATAGGTGGGGAAATCCAGGGGATGGAATGAGATCAGGAAAAGCTGGACACGTCCTAACCTTTGTTCTCAAAACCATTTAGACTCTTGCAGGTGGATCAATGTCAGCCTGAAGTGTTCTTAGTGGATCGCTAATCCAAATTCTGTCTCATTTGAGGCTTGCAGCCTTGTCATGATTTTTCCAAGGGCACAAGGCTGTGGGGTGGTGAAATTCCATAATCCGTAACTCCATAAACATCAGACCATAACTAGTGCTTTGCTCGGTGGAGACGGCAGACCTTCCTTTTGGATTAGTTCTTAACCAGCCCATGCCTACAGGCCACCCTTCCTTCCTTTCAAAGTTTACGTAGCAATAAAAATGAATTGGAAATAATTGCTTTTTCCTCACTAAGCCATGGGCGCCCTATCCACCTGATCGCTGACCTTCCAATTTTCTTGGGTCTCCAATCTTCTAAGTAACATGTTGCATCCAGGTTTTCCATTCAGCTGTCCCTCAAACCACTGGAGTCCCTGTGTAGTTTGCAGACCCCACTCTCAAGCTTCCTGCCCAACGTGGGAGGGCACTAGGATGGAACAGAAGAGCAGGGAAGGGTAGGATTCTTGCCAGAGAACCCACCCTGCCTGAGGCCACCATGGGCCTGGCTGTGGGCATGGGAGCGATCTGTTCAACATAAGCAGGCAGGTAGCAAAGGGCTGAGCAAGCACATTGTGGGTCCTCTCTAAATGTCTGCAGATGGATCCTCAACCTCTAACTTCTCAGCTGGTCCTCCAGAGAAATAAACAGTCGTGACTAGTTACTAGACCTTAGGCTTCAGCTTCAGCCTGCATGATGGAACCTATGGAAAGTAGGGGAGAGGTCAATGGAAACAGTCTAACTCTGCCTGGAACAGTTCTGGAATCTGGGGAAGCTGCTAGATCTCGTGTCTCTGGCTTTGTTGAGCAAGGTCACCTGCCAGGAGTGGCAGGACGCCAGATAGGAAAGAATCCAAGAATGGTCTGATCTTTCTGACGCTTTGTTTTTGAGGCAGTGCCACCAAACCCAAGTGATCACTCTAACCTTTGCCCTCCTTTCTCCCATTTCATGGGAAAAGATGTACATATATATAGTGGTTGGGGGAGGAATGTGTCCCGGTCCTCCTCTACTCAGTTTTGTGGAGAATCTTCTTTGCTCCTACTCTTTTAAGGTCCTAGGCTGGCATTAGGTGGGATCTGGGGGGATGGCTATGCCCCCAACATAGACACAGATACAGTTAATCAGGTTAGGACTGGTATATGTGTGAGAGGGGGACAGGAGGCAAAAGATTTTTCAGTGTCTTTCACATTTGTTTCTTGCTGATTTCTCCAGAGCGGCAATTACAGGCTTAAGTGTGACCATGGGAAACCCCAGTGACAGGTCCCGGGGCCCCTCCCCCACCATTCTATTCACCTAACACCTTGGAGAGCTAGAAAAGGAAACATATCACGACAAATTGCTCAATAACTCTGGAATGGTTCTCTTTCGATTCCTGCTTCTTTCTCTGTTCTCTTGGCTGCCTCTACCTTAATACCTATTACCACAGACAAACCAGTCTCTATGCCTGAAGATGGCTGGATAATTTCTTGAAGGTTCTCTTCCGTCCCCTCTTTATAACTTTCAAATGTTTAGTAGGGTCGCTATGACAGCATGCCAGCTATCTGTGCCTGCCTCCTTATTCAGTCCCTATTCTGGACACGCAGCTCGCTCGTGACCGTTGCATGGCAAGTGGCTGAAGCCAATCAGCTCATGGAGGGCTACATCGGAAGCCAATCAGGGCCTAGGGAAGTGACCTCACCCCAGGGAGAGCTGTGTGGGCGAGAAAGCATCTCTCGGAGCTGTGAGTGTCCCTAAGTCACTCCCCTCCTCCCCACCCTCTTTACTTCCTGTAAAGCAATACCGCCTACCCCCTCTACTCCAAGAAGGGAGTAAGAAAGGCTAACTAAATTCCACAAAGGGAGAATCAAAAGAGAAACTGCAACTCAGCCACAAAGCAGCTTCTGGAAGTGGAGAATGGGGGTTCCCTTTGCACAGACCTAGCTTTCTATGTGGGGTTCCCAGGGGCCTGGAAGAGGGTGTACAATGAGGAAGAATCAGCACCTCCTCCCCACTCCCTCCCTGCACCTGGCTTTCTTGACTCTCTCTCGCAAAAATAGCTGTAATCTTTCTTTGTAAACAAGGCTAAGATCAAGGTCAAGTGTGGGAAAGAGAGGGCCCATGTCCCTGTGAACACATGTGAAAAGAGACAATCCCCAGGCGTCCCATGGTCCAAGGACCAGAGGCTCAGACGCCAGCTTCAGGGAATGGGCTGGTCTCTACTACTCTCTCTGCGCAGCCTCCTCGATGACTTCCTGACTGTTTCCTGGCAGGGCTTGATTGGGAGTATGTGTCCCACCAAGGGAGTGGGAGGTGAGGGGTAAAGGACAGGAAGGCTGTGACCCCCAGTGTGTCACGGTGGGCTCTGATGTGTCAGGAAAGAATGGCCCAGCTAGGCACTCCCTTCTTTCCTCCAGGCCTCTCCCACCAGGCCTCACCCTCCACAGAGAGACGGATGAAAACATTTTATTTAAAAATATAAAGCTGGTCTTATTCCTCCTAATTGCACACATTCCCAGTTATCTTTCACTATAAGAAAGTGGGTGGGGACATACGTTCAGCTGTCTCAGCTCCAATGACGCCAGTGTTTCTTTGACAATTAAGCCATTGGTCCTTTGCCCTTTGCCCAAGCTATCAGAGGTGATACACGGAAGGCAGGAGGGGAAGGGTACAAAAGAGAGCTAGCTGTCAGCATTGTCCATTCCTATCCCCAGGGCCAAACAGTTCATCTGGGCTCTCAGCAAATGATCTGCCTGTCCACAAAACCAAATAATAGGGACAGTTATTCTCTGTATCTTAAATCAAAAAAAGATCCAAAGGCCCAGGGTGCTGTTCAGGCTCCTTTTTCAGTATATAGCCTCATCCATATTGTCATCACTGTCACCCCCAAAGTCCTCTCCATTGTCAAAATATGACATGATGTAATCAGTTTCCTGAAACAGAACAAATAGAAATCCAAGTCAGGCTTGCTTTCAGCCTTTTCCTTCCTCCCGGTGTGTCAGGCCCTTCTCCTCCCCTCCCCAGGAAACTATCCCAGGCCTGGGAAGTCCCTTCTGGCTGCAGTTTGCTCTTGAGAAGACCCTAGGGACACATGAAGTGGAGGGCACAATCCTCTGGGACACATCTCCTTTGGCTCTCCAACCCTCTAGAGAGAACATCGCTGGTGGATGGAGTCGAGACCCCCACAGCTGATGAGGAAGACACGGGGACTGAGGGTGGAAGGAGAGCCCCTTCACCTCTTCATGTTCTTCTTCATCATACTCCTCTTCTTCTTCCTCTTCCTTCTCTTCTTCTTCTTCTTTCTCCTCATCTTCCTCTGAAGTCACTTCTTCCTCCTTTTTCTCCAGGGTCTTATGTGGAGATGAGCAGAAGGAGAAACTCAGACTCCGCTCAGAGAAGAGAAAGAAAGAAGCACACAGAGGCCAAAGGACAGGCAATGAGTCCGGGGTCCAGGTGGTCTCTATGCACATTTCCCCCTTACCTCTAGTTTCTGTATTGTTTCTTCCTTATCTTCTGTGTTCTTAGGGGGCCTCTTGGGGATTAGGATGGTGGTCCCTGGTCAAGGAATCAAAAGGTGAACCAACAGAGAGCAAACTTCCTTATTAGCTTTCTACCACACCCTCTCCCAGAGATGATGTCACTCTGCTGCCCTCATGTGGCCACCATGGCATCCAGCTACAATAGTGGGTAGAGTGGGTTGGAACTGGGAGGGCAGGCAAGACCACCAACTGCCTCGGGGCCCTCCAGCTGGTGAAGGAAATTGCTTTTCCCAGATACACTCACGTTCCTTTTGTAGCTTCCGCACTCGGATCTTTAGCTCCCGGGGTAAACGTCGCCAATCTGGGAACAGTGGGAATGTAAATGTCAATAAGACCCTGCCTGGGGTCTCCTATGAATAACTGGTTTTAAAAGGAGAGGTAAGAGACAGAATAATGGTGAGGAAGGAAGGGATTAGTTGGGTCATAGTTACTTAGAACAAAACTGTGTCTTGGAAACCTCCAGAAAGCGGGGCTATTTAATAGGTTTCCACGTAGAGTCAGAGAGTGGTTTTGGAACACATCTTGGGCTCCAGTTTGTAAATACTGAATAGAGTGGGGGGTGGACAGAGAAAGGTGGACAGGTTGGTGGCTTGTGGCACCTTGAGGATTTAAAAAAGGGCAGTAAATGAACGGGCCCACCACCTACCAGGGTTCCAGTCGATGGCATTGTCAATCGGCCCTGACATCTGGTATTTATCTGAGTAACGCTCCACATCTGAGGGGTCAGAGGCCAAGGGTCAAAGTTTTATCCTTTCAGAGCCCTAGAACAGGGTTGTTCCTGAGGGCCCAGCCCACTTGATGCTCAGGCATTGTCTGTTCCTTCACCCCAAACCCAGAACCTGGGGGCGGGTCAGCTTCCATGAGGACCTTCAACATTCTTCTACCTTGTCCCTTGGTCACCCCAAATTGTAATACATCTCCCTTAACCCAAAAGCACAGCCATGTTGAGAGGTATGGAAAGGAAGGGATACTAAAGAGCAAGAGATCAGGGTTTCAGTCTTCTCTGGACTCTTTGTGGAGTTAATGGGGCTACCAAGCAAGTCTTTCATCCCTCTGAGCTTCAGCTTCTAAGGCTTCAGCTGGAAAGCACTGTTTATCAGTAACCTCAAACATTGCACTTCCACACCAGCTGGTAAATATCCACTATCCCAAGCCTCCCAAGTGACTCCCCTTCTTTGGTCCCTCCTGGTCTCCCTGATCTCTCCAGAATCCTGCTAACCTTAGGAGGGCTTCTCACACACCCAGCATCAGCCTCCTTTCTGATTGTTTGATGCCTGTAATATCCAACCTGTCAACCATGTTGATATATTCCCTTCATACCTATGAAATGAGCACTGTGATGCTTAATCTCCTACTGTTGTGAGACTGTCGTGAGACTCAGAACAAACCATGGATAAATTTCAAATACAGGGGTAATTTTTATGATCTCTCCAGCTAAATAGTCAGCTTTCGGTGGCTCTTCTGGCCTCTCTGGCCCCCCAGTGGTGCTGTGTACAGGGCACTACTCATGAAAGGCATTCAGAACATGATGGTAGCATTCCAACTGACCTCTTTTGGGGACAGCTGGCCGGATGAAGTAGGGGAGCTGCCTCATGGCCCCTCGTAGCTCCTGCTTCAGTGCCAGGACATACTCCCCTTCCTCTCCTGCAGGCAGAGGTACTGGGCGGAACTCCAAGGGCTAAGGAAGCAGGGGCAGTGGTCAGTTCAGGGAAAAAACAAAACAAACACTAGGGGCGCCTGGGTGGCTCAGTGGGTTAAGCTCAGGTCATGATCTCAGGGTCCTGGGATCGAGTCCCGCATCGGGGCTCTCTGCTCAGCAGGGAGCCTGCTTCCTCCTCTCTCTCTCTGCCTGCCTCTCTGCCTACTTGTGATCTCCCTCTGTCAAATAAATAAATAAAATCTTTAAAAAAAAAAAAAAAAACAAACACTAGAGTACAAACCTAGAATGGTCTTTCCCCCCAATTCAATCCAATGCTCCCACTGACCAGAAGTCCAGAGAAAAATGGGGGGAACGACACAGCATTTTGAGAGCTGAGGAGTTGGGGGTGTAAGAAACTACTTTGCCTGGAAAACATCCCATGTGAGTTGAAAGCATAGAAACAGGAAGGGGCAAGCTGAGTTTTATGCTGGCCCATGAGGAATCCAGGCTCATATACAGTCAGCCAGGGGCACACAAGGGGAGAAGATACTCACGGGGAAAAGTGGAGAAGGCTGAAGGGTGGATGGGGGCAGAGCATCCCCCTTCCCAATGCCCACAGCCTCCATGTTGAAGGTCAGCTGGCCCCGGCCACGACCCCGGCCCCCACCCCGACTGGCCATGGTGGAGGGGGCCTGGGTATTCAGTGATCCAGTGAGAAAAACCTGATAAAAACAAAAACAAAATGAAAAGTATAGTAGAATCATGGGAAGCCAGAGAGGTATAAGACACTCAATATTTTCCCCTTAGGACCCAAATAGCCAGTGTAATTCAACATATTTTGATGGGGTAGGCTGCACTGTATCAGGCAGGATATTTTTGGAAGTACAGACATGGATGAGACATGGTCCTACAGGATAGATAATTGCAATATAGTGTAACTGTAGGACAAATGGGAAAGTGGGGGTGCCTGATGACTCAGTAGGTTAAGCGTCCGACTCGATTTCGGCTCAGGTCATGAACTCACGGTCATGATCTCAGGGTCATGAGCTGGAGCCCTGCATTGGATCCTTGCTCTGTGGGGAGTCTGTTTGGATTCCCTCTCTCCCTCTGCACCTCCCCTTACTCTCTCTCTCTTTCTCAAGTAAAAATTAAAAAGGGGGTAAGTGATTAGACCCTTGGCTACCGAACTCTGCTTCTTGTTATCGATTTTGAGGGGCCAGTGAGAAGCAGATAGGTTAGAAGGTAAAGTTACCAAATGAAGATGAAATTTGCAAGAAATGATATTCCAGTGACAAAGAGCACACCTAGCACCCAGATCTTGGTTTCCAATACCATTTTCCAGCAAAAGGAACATCTTTTTAGAAAAATGGCTGATTCTAGGGCTGGGGCAGAAAATACATAAGGGAGCAGGGAGCATCTTCTAGTGCCAGAAAGCAAAGAAGTACTCAAAACAACAACACACATACATACATGTGGGGCTATTTCAAAAGGGCCTAAGAGTCAACCAAAAGAGCTCCCAATGGCCAAAGCTGGAAGAATTTGAGCAATAAAATAAAGCAGTACTAGCTTATAACCCCAAAGTATAAAACAAATATCCATGAGTCTACACTGATATAAATAAGTAAGTTAATACATGGAGGAGAAAATACAAAATTCTCATGTAGAATTCTGAATAAATTATATAAACTCTACCCTGAAGAGGGGAGTATAACCTTCCACTCCCTAAGTGTAGACTATATATAGGGAATTTTGTCTAATTCAGCTTAGGAAATGGGAGAGTAATTCTATAGTGGAGAACGTGGACAAACACTACTTTAGTCTGTTGACCAAGTCAACATCAACAATATTAAATTATGTTGCTAGTAAGGGTATATACCCTTAATAAGATGGGAGAAGGGAGAAATCTAGAAAGAATGGGTTGGTGAAATGAGGCTTGATGAATCACAAGGTCTCAAATTTGGGAGAGCTCTCAGAAATCATGTATTCATTCATTTAACAAATAATTACTGAGCATTTACTATATGCCAGACACAGTGCTAGACAACAGGGATCATAGTGAATCCTCTACTCTAGACATGTATACTTCCTGTGTATGTCACGTAGAAAGAAACCTAAACCATTGGTTAGAGTGTCCTTTCCCTTGAAAGGGCCTGAAGACATGCTCTCATGATATGATAGACCATATTTAGTAAATTGCTTTTTTTTTTTTTTAGTAAATTGTTATATAGTTTCTATTTACCCATCTTTAGTAAGAGGATTGCTTATCTTACTTCACAAGTTATTCCCTTTTGGGGTATTTGTTCTTCAATTAATATCCAACAAATACTCTAAACAAGAAATACGCGGCTCAACAAAATGCCCTAGTTGGTGAAAAAAAAAAAGATTTAGAAATACGAATAAGGGGGCACCTGGGTGGCTCAGTGGGTTAAGCCGCTGCCTTCGGCTCAGGTCATGATCTCAGGGTCCTGGGATCGAGTCCCGCATCGGGCTCTCTGCTCAGCAGGGAGCCTGCTTCCTCCTCTCTCTCTGCCTGCCTCTCTGCCTGCTTGTGATCTCTCTCTGTCAAATAAATAAATTAAATCTTAAAAAAAAAAAAAAAAAAGAAATACGAATAAGGGGCACCTGGGTGGCTCAGTGGGTTCAAGCCTCTGCCTTCAGCTCAGGTCATGATCTCAGGGTCTGGGATCGAGCCCCACACCGGGCTCTCTGCTCAGCGGGGAGCCTGCTTCCTCCTCTCTCTCTCCTGCCTCTCTGCCTACTTGTGATCTCTGTCTGTCAAATAAATAAATAAAAATAAATAAAATCTTAAAAAAAAAAAGAAATATGAATAAGGTTATCTATTTTGTCAAACGCGCATATACATTTTTTATATATACATATACATTTATGCTTTTAAAAAAAGTTCTTGAAGGATACACATTGAAAATTAATATTGGCTAATCTGAGGTGATGGGATTTGTGGGGCTTTTTTTGGGGGGGTTACGTATATTTTAAAGTTTGTTTTCTATACTGAATATTGTTTTTTAATTTTTAATTTAATTTTTTTTTAAAGATTTTATTTATTTATTTGACAGAGATCACAAGCAGGCAGAGAGGCAGGCAGAGAGAGAGAGGGGGAAGGGGGAAGCAGGCTCCCTGCTAAGCAGAGAGAGGGATACAGGGCTCCATTCCAGGACCCTGAGATCATGACACCAGCCGAAGGCAGAGGCTTAACCCACTGAGCCACCCAGGCACCCCTGAATATTGCTTTTTTAATAAGAGAAATAATTTAGAAATATAGCAACAGAATAGTAGATGAGATTAATAATAAGTAGCAGGAAGGAGAGGGTGGAAAATGTGTGTCTGAGGAATTTGGAAAGTTTTAGGCTCAGCAAAAAACGTGAGGAAAAATGGCTGTCAGTTCATAGATTAAACTGTGAACTGACTGAAAGAGCATATTAAGGGGCACCTGGGTGGCTCAGTTAGTTAAGTGGCTGCCTTCAGGATCAAGCCCCATATGGTGCTCCTTGCTCAACAGGAAGCCTACTTTTCCCTCTCCCTCTGCCTGGTTGCCTGCCACTCTCCCTGCTTGTGCTCTCTATCTCTCACTCTCTCTCTCTCTATGTCAAATAAATACATAAAATCTTAAAAAAAAAAGAGAGAGAGAGAGAGAGAGAGCATATTAGGGGGGAAAGAATGTCTCATAAACACTAGAGAAGGAGAACGAATTTGTGAGCATGTCTTCAGGCCCTTTCAAGGGAAAGGACACTCTAACCAATGGTTTAGGTTTCTTTCCACCTGACATACACAGTTCTAGCAGTGGGGATGGGAGCTGGTTTGATGCAAAGCAGTAAGGAGTCAAGAAAAGTCTGTGAGCTTTGAGGTTAGACAAATCGAACTCCATTTCCAGATACTAACCAAGTGACCTCCAAGGATATGGTGTAAAAGGAAGACAATATTTTTACTTAACTGAGGCAATATACTAGTGATTGGAAAACCACAAACTGCCCATCTCTACCAAACTCAGGTCAGGAAGGTACGGTGTGTCTCTTCTATTTAAGATTGTGATTGAGTCTAACTTCTTGGGGATATTAAGGTTCTTCTATGATCTGGACCCAAACTGCTTTTCCTTACTGTCAACCCTCCCTAGAGGTCATCCTTGTACTCTCCTTCTCCCAAACAACTCATATACATGGTACTCACTGTAGTAACTGTATTCTGGTAGAAATTATTAAGAAGCAGGTTTCAACAAAACATACAGAAAACTCACTACATCAAATTCCAGAAAGGCAGTACATGTAGTGGTTAAGAACAGGGATTTGAATTCCAGTTCTGTTATTTCCAGCTGCATAACCTCCAGCAATGAATTTAATATCTCTAAACCTGTTTCCTCACCTACAAATGGGAATAATAATAATAATAATAATACCATCTTAATTCAGTCAACAAATATTCACTGAGTGCTTGCTATATGCCAGGCACTATTCCAAGTGCTAGGGATATAGCAGTGAGCAAAACAAACAAAAACTGCTGTGCCCGAAGACTTGAAATGGAGCTTACATTCTCGTAGAGTTACCAATAACAAATATTTATTTTCCACCCGAGACTGAGTGGAATGCCGAATGGGGTAGATGTGAACAGAGAAAAGAAGAGATCCAGAGACTGAGGCCTAGAGCACTCTAATATTTAGGATTTGCTATATTTATCATAAATATGACAAGGAGTTAACCCTTACTATATGAACTCATGGAAATCCAAATGAAAAAAAATCATACCAATAGGATAAATGTGCAAAGGACATGAATAGGTAATTGACAGAAGAATGATTAATAAAACCACTCTTCAAATTTACAAAGACATAATAGATAATCGGGCTGCCAGTTTTTTTGACATGGACCTTCTTATAACTGACTGGAAGGATTTTGTTTATACACAGTCTGTCAGGGGAGCAACTTGCAACAATTTGGTCATTTGAATCGACAGCCTCTTAAATGTTCATATCCTTAATCCAATAACCCTACTTAAAACATCTGTGCAAAGAAATCATCATATATATAATCAGATTTGTAAATACAAGGATGGTCATTATAGAGCTATCCATGGGAGCAAAACTTCTGAAATAACCTAAATGGCCCAATGAACAACGAATGGTCAAAAAAAAGCAAATATCCATTTTAGACTATTATATAGAAAGAAAAATGACTTCAAGTAATATTTATTTATTTATTTTTTTAAAGATTTATTTATTTATTTGACAGAGAGAGATCGAAAGTAGGCAGAGAGGCAGGCAGAGAGAGAGGAGGAAGCAGGCTCCCCGCTGAGCAGAGAGCCCGATGTGGGACTCGATCCCAGGACTCCGAGATCATGACCTGAGCCGAAGGCAGCAGCTTAACCACTGAGCCACTCAGGCGCCCCAAGTAATATTTAAAAGGAAAAAAATGTTCACAGTATAAAGTGGAGGGAAAGATGATATAAAATTGTATTTGTTGTATAGCCTGATTTATGTAACATACACACACACGTATATACATATATATGTATGCAGAAAAGAAATTGAAAGGATAAGTATTAAATTAATAATAATGGTTATAACTAGATCATGGCCATTAAATAATAAGCATTTTGACTTATACCTTTATGTGTTTCCAAGTTTTCTAGAATAATAGGCATTTTGATTTACACCTTAATGTATTCCCACAATTTTCTAGAATAAATGTTTATTACTTCTTTAATCAGAAACCATAAGGGATGGTTTTCTTTATTTTTAAGAATGCTACTGGAGGGCACCTGGGTGGCTCAGTGGGTTAAGCCACTGCCTTCGGCTCAGGTCATGATCTCAGGGTCCTGGGATCGAGTCCCGCATCGGGCTCTCTGCTCAGCAGGGAACCTGCTTCCTCCTCTCTCTCTCTCTGCCTGCCTCTCTGCCTACTTGTAATCTCTCTCTGTCAAATAAATAAATAAAATCTTAAAAAAAAAATTAAAAAAAAATGCTACTGGAATTCAAATCCATGTTCTTAATCAGGATAGGTCCCTCTCTTTTGCAACGAGAGTGAGGAATGCATTTTGTTGAGCTATATATTTGTCTAGCATATTTGTTGGATATTAACTGAGGAACAAATATCCAAAAATGGAATGACCTGCAAAGTGAGAGAGGGAGTCCTCTTTAAAACAGAAGCTGGAGGGTGCCTGGATGGCTCAGTGGGTTAAGCCGCTGCCTTCAGCTCAGGTCATGATCTGGGATCGAGTCCCGCATCGGGCTCTCTGCTCAGCAGAGAGCCTGCTTCCCTCTCTCTCTGCCTGCCTCTCCATCTACTTATGATTTCTCTCTGTCAAATAAATAAATAAAATATTAAAAAAAAAACAGAAGCTGGATAACAATTTACTAAATACAGTTTATCAGATGAAGGATGCACATCTAAAGTAGAGAATTCACTATGATCCCCATTGTCTAGCATATGTCTGGCATATAGTAGGTGCTCAATAAATATCTGTTGAACGAATGAATGAATACATGATTTCTGAGAGCTCTTCCAAACTTGAGACCTTGTGATTCATCAAGTCTCCCCTTACTGTCCCATTCCTCCTAGCTTTCTCCCTTCTCTTGACTGTGGGAGCAATTATATTACAAGCCACTAATTTAAGATATCTTAATTAGATATTGTGTATGTTTTGTGTTTTATTACTTGTTCCCCAATTACGTTAGGAGTTTAAATTCTGCCTTCCCAATCCATTCGATTCAATTAACCTTTATTGGGCACTTCCTATTAGTACAAGAACCTGCTTACAAAACCTTATGTTCTCAGAACAGAAACATTAGAGAGCCCACTAAGGGCTCTAACGGAGATATGCATAAAACACTATCGTCAGACTGGGGAACGGTTAATTCTTTAGGGGAGGGGGAGTTAGAAGGAGAAGAAGAAAAATGTAGTCCAGGAAAGCTACAGGTAGGAGGTAATATTTCAACTAAGTCCTGATAGATAACAGGAGTTTGTCAGATTCTTAGACAAGGGAATAACAGGAATAGATTCCAGGGAAACTGATGCCACAGCAAACAGTCAGAGATACGAGTGAGCATTCCTCACTTTGTGCTTTAATCTCTCTCCTCTATGAACGAAAGAAAAACTGCAGTTTTCTGGTATATAATCAGTCCAGCAATGGGAGCCCAGGAGAGAAAGGGAAAGAAGAGTAGGAAACTAGAGGGGGCTAGATCCAACAGGCTGCGGGAAAGCGTTGTCTATTTCGCAGCTTGGCCCTGGTGAACTAGTTCGGGAGATGTGGGACAGAACCAGGTCAGGGCCACCCGGGCCGAGCCTTACCTGCTGCCCCTCCCCCACGCGGAGCCCTCGTCGCAGCCAACTTGAAATTTGCTGGTCTTCCTCTAGCTGGTGGCGCTGTAGGTCCGCCTCTCAGAGCTCCCCATTGGTGAGTTCTCCCGGCCAATCTAGGAGAAGACGAGGAGGGAGATCCGCCCACTTGAAGGCGTAGGAGACGTAGGGAGGGGGAGAGTTCAACCTGAACCCGGGTTTGGGAAGCAGGCGGCGGCGCGAAGGAAGATGGGGTTGCAAAATCAACCAGGGGTCGGTTTTTTCCGACCTCATCTCAGATGGGGGATCTGCTGGGTAGCGAGAGTCCGCAGACGGAACCTGACACTTAGATCTCACCGAGAGACTCTGTTGAGGAAGCCTCCACAGAAAAATGAAACGGTTGTTCGTTAGGATCAGTCTTTTTGTGACTCGGGCTTCACAGCCTGGCCCCTCCATTACTCCAATCTTCCCTCTAATCCTACACGGCTTCCCTCCAGCACCACCAATGACTACTTCTTTTCTATTTTTCCCCTCTTTGTGGGTTGCTGCCATGTCTATGAGAAGATGGGAGGAAAGTTTGGGGGAAGGAAGGATTAGGAATCAGAGAACCAGAGTTGTGGCAGGACAGGAGCCCAGTGTTTCCTGCATTTTCGCTTGCCTTTCAGTTCTTCCTAGCCCTTGGTGAAGGGGGGCACGGTGGTGAGGGTGGATGGGGGATGGTGGTGGAGAGGAATCCTACTTTCATACACACACACACACACACACACACACACACACCACAAAAACAACCCCAGAAATGGGAAGAGAGAATAATTCAGAGTGGTGATAAAACTTAGGAGTCAGTCAAGACTGTCCTACATGTCTGAGAAAATGGCCCTGGAAGTGAAGCCTCTGGACTTGGAAGGCTATAGGTGTAGTGGCAAGTGCCCAGTCTTTGGAAAAGGACAGAAACAAAGCTGTGAGGCTTTGGAGAACTTGCTTAACTTTAGTAAGTCTCAGTTTCTTCATCTATAACAAGAGATAACAAGGAGATTCCTATCTTACAGCATTGTTCTGAGGATTTGAAATAACGTATGTGAAGTACTTAGCATATAGCTGGTGTCCAACAAATGTAGCTGGTGCAAATGGGTAGCTTCCTTGCAATATTTCTCCCCCTCCTTCTCCAGAAACACTATTTTTAGTATCTTTTGTCTGGTGGCTTCCAGTCTGAATTATATCAGGTGAGTTTTCCAAATCCTTGGGATTTTTTCCTCATCTTCCACTTCCCCTCATGCCTTCCAGCTGGACACAAACTCCTTCCTAAAATATGCAGATGGAAGCATGGTAACCATGGAGACAGGGCAGGTGGCAAGGAGAGGCAGAGACAGGCAGCCGAGAGACCGATAACGATTGCGACAGATAGGCAGAGAGAAGACTTAAGGAGCGATTGGACAGAGACCCTCAACCAACATGGAAAAATAATGAGTCTAAGCAAGACGGAGTGTAAAGAGATGCAATGAGAAAGGGATGTGTTACAAGGTTCGCGCTTCTCTCTGCCCCTTTTCTCTCTCCCTCTCCCCCTCCAAGAATATGGGGAGGAAGGCATCTGGGAATGCTCCCTGGTGTAGCTAAAAATGACCCAGTATATCCACTCTCCTCATACTTATCTGAGGTCTGTACAAGGGATCTGAGGTTCAAGTTTACGTGTGCTGTGTGTTCCGTTTGGGCGGAGGTGGAGTGAGAATGTACCGCTGTGCCTGGCTCCAGTTCTCCCTGACATGTAAACTACAAGAAGGCAGCCAGATCTCTTGCTTCTCTCTGCGCAGTATGGACTCTGGCTGTGGATCTCAATCGCCTTTCTCCGCCTCTGCACAGTGTGCCATGTGCTCTGACCTGTGGCAGGTCAGAGCCGGCGCATAGGAGCGCATAAATACACCTATCGCGGAGAATGGGACTCTGCTCAGCGAAGAATTGGGATGGTCCCAGTCTGAGTCGCGGAGGAGTCTCCTAGAAACATTTAGGTTTGTTGGGGCTGAGGGGAGGTCGGCTGAGCAAGAGAAGTCAGGATTGGAGCCTCTAGGGTTTGGGGCTTTATGTGTGCATGGGTGGGGGAACGGTTTGGTGCCCAACGCCCCCACCCGCAGAGACTAGGCTATAAATAGCAAGGCAGAGCTCCGCCCCCCCCCCCCAGCTTCTCTCCTCCCGAGCCGGCGCCTTGCCCGGGGCGCACCGGGAGGAGGGACCAGGATTCGGTGCCCGGGCGCAGATACTGACACCAAGGGAATCCGAGTGCCCCTCCCCACGCCATGTGGGCCCCTGGGAACCCAGCTCCGCCACCCAGGCTGCCCCATGGCCCTGGCCTCAGTCCTGGCCCGGCGGAGATCCTGCGGAAATTCAGGTATCTATTTGGGCGCACAGCCTGGGAGGGAAAGAGCAAGGAGTGATGGGGAACATAGCAGGGGCAAAAGAAACCCCCCAATTCTCCCCCACCCGTTTTAGGTCCCAAACGCAAGCTGCTTCCCTCCCCCCATTCAATTTTTGGGGCTGTGGCAACCTAAAAGAGGTTAGGAATGGGAATTATGTGTGTGAATGTATGGGTGCATGTGTGTGGGTGGGTGGCGTTCAGCATCCTAGAAAGGGGTATTCCAAGTGCGGATAAGAAAAGGGGGATGCTGGAAAGGTCTGATAAGCCGTGGGGTGAGGGTGGGGTTGCGGTATCCTTGCGCGTGCACGTACGCATTTGCACGCGCGCTCGTCCTTCAATGCGGGTGCACCTTCCCACCTTCTCAGGCATGCGCTGGGGGGCCGGGGCGGCTCAAAGGCATGAGTTAGAGGAAGTAATAGTGCCGTGGAGATCTCCCCACGCCGTTTCCTTCCACCGGTGCCTCAGTTTCCTTGCCTGAATCCGTCAATAAGATCTCTCTCTTTCTTGCAGGGATTGACTTCGCCACTGAGCCCTCAGGCCTCCGCCAGCCACCACCCCCACGCCCCTAGACATCCTCGGCGGGCCCCAGTCCCGGCTCCATTGGTGCTCTCGCCCCTGCCGCAGCTATGCTGCACACCGAGGGCCACGCTCTTCTTCGGGCCGTGGGTCAGGGTAAGCTACGCTTGGCCCGTTTGCTTCTGGAGGGAGGCGCCTACGTGAATGAGGGTGATGCCCAGGGGGAGACTGCACTAATGGCGGCCTGTCGGGCCCGTTACGACGACCCCCAGAACAAGGCGCGCATGGTTCGCTACCTCCTGGAGCAAGGTGCGGACCCCAACATCGCAGACCGCCTGGGGCGCACCGCGCTGATGCACGCTTGCGCCGGGGGTGGGGGCGCCGCCGTGGCCTCGCTGCTCCTTGCCCACGGTGCAGACCCCTCTGTGCGAGATCACGCGGGCGCCTCGGCGCTTGTTCACGCCCTGGACCGTGGGGACCGCGAGACTCTTGCCACGCTGCTGGACGCCTGTAAGGCCAAGGGCACCGAGGTCATCATCATCACCACCGACACCTCGCCCTCGGGAACCAAGAAGACACGGCAGTATCTCAATTCCCCACCGTCCCCGGGGGTGGAGGACCCTGCTCCCGCTCCTCCTAGCCCCGGGGTCTGCACGTCGCCTTCCGAAATCCAACTGCAGACTGCAGGAGGAGGAGGAGGAGGGGGAGGTGGAGGAGAAGGAGGAGGAGGAGGAGGAGGAGGAGGAGGAGGAGGAGGACGGGGGTTGCTATCCCCTCGCGCTCAGGAAGAAGAGGAGAAGCGGGACGTATTCGAATTCCCTCTTCCTAAGCCCCCTGATGACTCCTCCCCTTCTGAGCCGCTCCCCAAGCCACCCCGTCACCCTCCAAAACCACTCAAAAGGCTCAACTCCGAGCCCTGGGGCCTAGTGGCCCCTCCTCAACCAGTCCCACCCGCGGAAGGGAGGCCGGGGATCGAGCGCCTGACTGCGGAATTCAACGGCCTGACCCTGACCGGTCGACCCCGTCTTTCCAGGCGTCACAGCACTGAAGGTCCGGAGGATCCGCCCCCGTGGGCGGAGAAAGTGACGGGTGGGGGTCCTCTCTCTCGCCGAAACACTGCGCCAGAAGCTCAGGAGTCTGGTCCGCCGTCAGGGCTGAGGCAGAAACTGAGCCGCATGGAGTCGGTGGAGCTCGATACCCCCGGAAGTATTTGCCCCGACTCGCCGGAGTGCAGCCGCTTGTCCCTGGAGCGCCGCCGATACAGCGCCTCCCCGCTGACCCTCCCTCCAGCCGGCTCGGCTCCCTCCCCGCGCCAGTCCCAGGAGAGTCTGCCCGGGGCTGTATCTCCGCTGAGCGGACGGAGGCGGAGTCCCGGGCTGCTGGAGCGGAGGGGCTCGGGGACGTTGCTCCTGGACCACATCGCGCAAACGCGGCCTGGTTTCCTGCCTCCGCTCAACGTCAGCCCCCACCCTCCCATCCCCGATATTCGCCCCCAGCCCGGAGGTCGGGCGCCTTCGCTGCCCGCCCCTCCCCAGGCGGGGGCGCCAGGCTCTCCTAGGACCAAACGCAAGTTGGTGAGGCGCCACTCAATGCAGACTGAGCAGATCCGCCTGCTAGGGGGCTTCCAGAGTCTAGGCGGGCCAGGGGAGCCAGGGCGCTGAGATGAGTGAGAGGAACCAAGGAGGGTAGGGATCAGGACCTTGATGGGACAGGTGGGAGAACCAACTCACACACACACCACGGACATAGGGGTCTTTTGCATGTGCTGTTGGGCACGGTGCACGCACACATGAGTAAAAAAAGTGTCCACAAGCACAGTACTCTTATTCGCAGTGAAGGGTAAGTACTCTCTTTACTGGGCATAGACACATGCATTCATGTCCTGGTCACTTCACATGCATATGGGAATACTTGTGTACCCAGCCATAGAAATGGCACACACAGGGCCACTTGTGCTAGGGCCCCAAGTGGGTCCCAAAGTCACTTGCATTCGTTCAGAAGCAGTAAGAAAACCCTACTTACGGTTAGTCTCCAATCTCTTTGCCCTTTTGCAGAGGCAATTCCCTGCTTTCCATGTTAAGCCCTGCAACAGCCCGTTCATGACTTTGCACACTCTACCCTCTTCCTGGATATCCCATCCCGTTGTGTAGGTCTTGCTTCTCTCTCCAGGCCTGGCTCCTTGTTCACATCCTGCTTCCAGCCCTAACCACTTTTCAGGATATCTTCTTCACCCTCCTTGGGATTTTCCTGCAGCAATCCTCAGCCTCAGTTCTGCTGCTGCCCTTCCGGCTCTCAGCTTTACTTCTCAACTTCCTGCTTTTTATTCTCACCTTGTTCCCCCAACCAACACAGCAGGTTGTCTCATTTTCCCAAGGAGTGGGTCATGGGCTCTATGCTGCTCTTCTGTCTGAGCTTATGAACACCCCCACAGGTAGAAGTGGGGAGTAACCCTAAATCACTCCTCTCTCCACTTGACATATCAAATAAATGTGTTCAGAAGTCTTTGGTTTGTCACTTCTGCCTGAGGGTTTGGGGAATGAGGAATGGGGAGGGAGGGTGATGCTAACTACAGCTCTAATGATCTAGGGGATACTTAGAGGTTCCATCCACTTCCTTGCAGGAGACCAACTGACCAACTGTGGTTGCAGAAGAAAAGACAAGTGTCCTGTGTCCTGAAGGTTTTAAGGCATTTGACAGGCTTTCAGTTCAATCAGTCTCCCCTATGTCTATCCTTAAATTCTTTGACTTAAGATTTCTACAAAAGTACCTTCTACACAAATTACCTCCCTCCACCATCAACAGATGTATCCCGATAGATTGACTAACCCTCTTTCAAGCTTCTTATTTCATGACCATTCCTGGCGGTTCTAATTTTTTATCTCACCAAGCGCATTTCATCCATTTTTTTCTACTTCTTCTTCTTCTTTTTTTTTTTTTTTTTCCATTTGGCAAACGAGATCACAAGTAGGCAGAAAGGCAGGCGGGTGGGGGGGTGGGGTGGGAGGGAGCAGGCTCCCCGCTGAGCAGAGAGCCCCATGCGGGACTCCATGCGATGAGGGGCTCGATCCCAGGACTCTGGGATCATGACCTGAGCTGAAGGCAGAGGCTTTAGCCCACTGAGCCACCCAGGCCCCCTCTACTTCTTTTTTAAAAAAGCTTTTAGTTATGCAAGCTCTACACACAAAGTGGGGCTCGAACTAACAACCCTGAGATCACGAGTAGCATGCTTTTCTGACTGAGCCAGCCAGGTGCCCCCATTTTTTTTTTCTACTTCTGACTTTTCTTTCCCCATCCTGAGCCACTGCAGAGGGAGGAAAGAGAGAGAAAAGTAGTATAACCTCACCTAGGTAAGAATGGCATGATGGTTAACTGACAAAGGATGTGTAGTATGTATCTGTGTGTGTATGTGTGTATAAGAGTAATCTGAAAAACCCAGCCTAACAAGTTATGAACAGGGTAACTGTCTTAATCTGCCCCCTAGACTTCTCAGTTTTCTTTCTGCATATATTCTTATTATTCCTCACTCTAATGGGAGGTAAGGGAACAGCCCATTCCACTCTCTCTCTTGGTTTCCCCCAATCAGAATAGGTGAAATCAGAAAATTACCTAACGATGTGTGATATAAGGAAAAGATCAAAATATTGGGAATCAAAAGACCTATGTCTGAACCCCTCTTTGCCATCTCCTAGCTTTAATTTTGAGCAATTTATCTAGCCTCTCTTAGTGTCCATTTCCTTATCTGTAAAATAATAAAATCTAGTCGTTGTGATTATTAAATAAGACAATGCACTAAAGTATACTGCGCAGTGCCCGACATATAGTAAGCATATGGTCATTAAATGTATTCTTTCCTTGTTTTAGCTCCACCGCCCATTGCATGTGATCTTGGACAAATCCCGTAACTTATCTATTTCCTCATCTCCATCCATGAAATGAAGTCGTCAGACAAATAATCCCTAAAAATCCTCTTACTCTGTCTACAATTCTCCTCAGCCTGACATCCAGTCCTTCCCCCGCCTTTAGTAACCGCTCCCTCCGCCCCCGCCCGCCCCACTGCAAGCTTCGTTCCAGGGGTCTGGCTTGCTTTCCAGTACTCCCCACAGGACTGCGAAAAAGCGCCCAACATAACCTTCTCCCTTATAAAGCTTTTTCTCTTTGCAATTGGTTGCCCAGAACCTCCGCCCTCCTCAATGATTTGCCTATGGTAGAGCTGGAGCCCTCCAGTTCCCGCCCAGTCTCTGGTGATTGGCATAGAACCGGGCTCGTCCCCGCCCCCTCTTGACTGACGGCTGGGCCCCAGCACCGCCTCAGTCCCTGGGCGCTCGCTGGAGGGGGTGGCTGGGACCGTTAGCTCGCCAGGCTGGCAGGCTCCGGGCCGCTACTCCACTGGCGGCCGGGATGGAGACGATGCGAGCACAGCGGCTGCAGCCTGGAGTGGGCACCAGCGGGAGGGGTACTCTGCGAGCGCTTCGGCCCGGAGTGACTGGGGCCGCGGCTGCCACCGCCACACCCCCAGCAGGGCCCCCGCCCGCACCGCCGCCCCCTGCACCGCCCCCGCCGCCCCTGCTCCTAGCCGGGGCCCCTGGGCTGCCGCTGCCCCCAGGCGCCGCCGGCAGCCCCGCGGTGCTGCGGGAGGCTGTGGAGGCCGTGGTGAGGAGCTTCGCCAAGCATACGCAGGGCTATGGCCGAGGTGAGTCTGCGAGTCTGGCCTCCTGCGGGACACCGTCTGTAAAGGAGCCTTGCTCCCATAGTCCTCTGGATCGCTTTTTCTGGCGCAGAGCCCTCACATGCATTTCCTTTTGGGGAGTTTCCTTCTGGGCTACACACACACACACACACACACACACAGGCACATGCGCGTGCGCGCGCACACACACACACACACGCACAGGCACAGGCACAGGCTCATACACACGTCTCACCCACTCCCCTTTATTGAGTTAATACTATATTGCTACTATATTCTCCAGGGACCCCTTTTTACAAATACAGCCATCTTTTCTTCCCACCCTTTTCTCCTTCAGAAATGGAATTCTTCCTGTAGCTTAACATCCCTTTGCCTTTGAGGACCAGTCCCCATTGTGTAGGACCCTATCCTTTATGTCAGCTTTAAGACATTTATCATCCATACTCTCCCAATCTTTCTTTTGTGATCTTGGCAATTCCTGGGCTCCCCTATTGACTTATTACACCTTAATCTTTTTTTTTTTTTTAAGATTTTTATTTTCTTAAGTGATCTCTGCTCCTAATATGGGACTCAGATTTACAACCCTGGGACCAAGAGTCAGATGCTCCACAAACTGAGCCAGTCAGGTGCCCATCAGCCTCCTTAATCTTGACTTTTGAATTATTTTCTTACTTATCCTGACTCTGAAATTTCCAGTGCAACTTCGGATTTGCTGGGGAGTTAGGTGATGCCTTCACAAGTCACTTATAATTGTGTTTTTGAATCTGGAACCATACTACTGAGCCCACACCAGCTTCCTATGACTTAGTATCTCACTTTGGTGTCTTTTTTAGTATGGAGCCTCACAACTTTGGCCTCTCTGTCTGTCTGGCTCTGTTTTCCTGGCCCTTGCCCAGGAACTGAGGATAAATCCCAGGCCTTGGCTCTCTCAATGTTAAATTCTGTGGAAATGAGCCAGGCAGAAACCCTATTTCCATTAGAAACCTTCATTTTACATATGCCTAATTTCTAGGGTTTCTGAGAAGGGGAATGTGAGGGTTTTCTTTGTTGTTTATGTTTAATCAGTGCAGATTTTCCTGCATTTGAGCTCCAGATTTATAGTGTAACAAGGAACACAATATAGTGAGGGGTGTGGGATTCAAAATGTAGGTCTGGCATTTCTGAGACATCACTTCTTTCTGCTTCTTAAGTCCTGCCTGAGCTGAAAGTGACTATATCTCTAACTTTCTAGTAAGACAATAATACAGAGAAAGGTTGTAAGGCCTTCTCAATGGACAGCAGTGACTTTTTTTCCCCCTCCTATGAAACTAGCAAAAAGAGCATATGCGGGTTTTGGAGTCAGACAAATGTGGATTAAATCCCAGATTAAATCTCTGTCACTTGCCAGCTATGTTTTTGGGGAAGTGACAACTTCAGCACACTTCAGTTTCCTCAAGTGTTACAAGGAGAATTAAATGAGATATTACAGCTGACATGTAATGGGTACCTTCTATAAATGATAAGAATTGCCTCAGATTTGTTGGTTCATTTTCTTGGAAAGAACAGGTCTCATTTTATCCCATTCTTCAATTCAAACAGTGTAAACTCAAAGATTCCTATGAAAACATATTTTTTTAGCTCCATTTGTTAGATGTGCCCAATAATACATTTCCCATTATTTTCCTTTTGTTCCTCAACATTTTGAACTGCTACCATGGGGCTGGCACTCTGCTAGGTGCTTGAAATGCAAATGCATGTGATTCTGAAATTCATCATGAAGAAATATCATTATTTGTCTAGTTAAATTCCTAGATTTAACAGGGCTTCATGATGGAACTGTCATCAGCTATGGTCCTGCTGCTTCCAGTCTTTTTAAGTTGAGACCAAGGGAAGGTCTTTTCCTCTGGGCATAGGAGCAGTCATCCTCACAAACCATTCCTCTTAGAAACTTACAGGCATTTATTAGAATTGTAGAGGAATGAACCATTTTTCATGTCTGTGTTACCTAGCGAGCCTCTGGTTTGGCATCTAAACTGAGTGTCCTGTAAAACGTTTTTCATTTCCTTAGACAGGATGAAGGAGCAAGGGGATTTTACTGACAAAGAGCAATCAGTCAGGCTTCAGACTCTGAGGCGAAGCCTTCCTCCAACCTCCCTACCTCCCACCGCACTCCCCATTTTTTCTGAGTTTCTCATTTCCAGTCTGGGTGTCCCGCCAGTACTTTGGGAGAGTTTGGCAGATAATTCCGCTTCAGACAAGTAGAATCTCTGCCGATTTGGCTCAGAAGTCCTTCACCACATGGAATTGCTTATTCTGCTTCGATTAATAGGCAAAACTGCCATTGGCATGTACCCATGTACCCTTGTGACTGATGGTCTGGTATTTGGGGGCTGGCACTGTTCCCCTGAGTATAATTTACTTTGATCTTGCCCAGACCTTTATCTGATCCAGCAGTGCTTTACTGTATCATCTGCAATTCACATCCTCACCTTCTTTCTGACTGCTTCAAATTTACCTTTTCTGCCTTTAGATTTACCTGCATCCGTATAGGACTTCAGCATTCATTTTAAAAACACAAAAATGAAACTATTCTATTATTTCATTTGTTTCTCCTATATCTCCCCCTCAAAACACGCACCATAGTCTCCACCAAGACACATATCTAGCTCAGTACACTGTAAGGTTGTTTTTTGTTTTTTGTTTTTTGTTTTTTTTTTTTTTTTTTAAGATTTGATTTATTTATTTGACAGGCAGAGAGGCAGGCAGAGAGAGAGATAGAGGGAAGCACGCTCCCTGCTGAGCCGAGAGCCTGATGCAGGGCTCTATCCCAGGACACTGGGATCGTGACCTGAGCCGAAGGCAGAGGCTTTACCCCATTGAGCCACCCAGGCGCCCGGATCTTTTTTTTTTTTTTTTTTTTTTTTTTTAAGATTTTATTTATTTACTTGACAGGCAGAGATCACAAGTAGGCAGAGAGAGGAAGGGAAGCAGGCTCCCCACTGAGCAGAGAGCCTGATGCGGGGCTCCACGCGGGGCTCGATGCGCGGCTCAATGCGCGGCTCCATACTGGGCTCCATGCGGGGCTCCATCCCAGGACCCTGAGCCGAAGGCAGGGGCTTTAACTCACTGAGCCACCCAGGCGCCCCAGTATGCTGTAGGATCTTAATTAGCTTGTAGTGCATAGGGTTTGAAATCATAGTACCTCACCCCGTGAAACAATGGCTGTGTGATTGCGGATAAATCGCTTAATCTCTCTAGGCCTCATTTACTTCATTCATTCAACAAGAACTTATTGATCACCAGATGCAGTGGTGAACAAGACAGGTACTCCGTCCCTATCTTCATGGAACTCACAGTCCACAAGTATGTGTGAGGGTTAATGGTGCAGTAAAGCAAGATAGGGCAGTTGACATAGGGTCAGCTTTGAAGCAAACATTGATTCTAAAATCCTGGTTCTGCCGCCATGGCCTGTTCCTTAACTTGTTCACTTTTTTTTCTTTGTTTGTTTTTTGTTGTTTAAGATTTTATTGTCAAGTAATCTCTACACCCAACATCGGGCTCAAACTCAAAATTCCGAGATCAAGAGTTGCATGTCCTGCTGAATGAGTCTGCCAGGTGCCTTCTTGTTCACTTTTTGCAAAATGGGTATTATAATACTTACCTTGATAGTTTAGTTTTGTGTGGATTAAATGAGATAATGAGCACATAGTTGGTACTCAGTGAGTGGTTGCTATTATTATTATGCTTTTGGAAACCCTTTGAAAACTGTAGGTGAGAGGTATTGGTAGCATTCACATTTCCTTTGCCCCTTTTTGCACGTGGCATGTAGTCCCCATCTAATGTTTGACAACTGGCAGTCACTTTCCTTGCTCTGTAACTTCTGCATTGCCCTCTTCAAACGCATCATTTCAGAATTATTGTTCTCCCTTTATATCACAGTATGGCTACATCATTGGAAGTTCTGCCCAGCTGCTTCCCTAGGTTGAACAAATGGATCTTGTGTGGCATTTTCTGTTTAAGTTATTGTTCCTTTTCATTGGAATCACAGACAACTTCTTTGTGTACAAGTGATTGTGGAGCTAAATTGGTAGTCTGAATATTTCCATTTTGGGGGATGTTGGATTAGACCCTGTATTAGTTTCCTGTAGCTGCTGTAACAAATTATTGCAAATTTGGGGGTGCTGTTTACCACAACAGAAATTTATTCTTTCACAGTTCTGGATGCCCCATCTCAAGATCCTTAATCGCATCTGCAAAGTTATTGCCACCTAAGGTAACATTCACAGTTTTAAGGATTAGGGCATGGACATCTTAACAGGGGGCATTTTTCAGCTTCCCATAGTCCTTGTCATAAGTCACAGTCATCTTGCCATCCCTCCCTTCAAATGAATCTATGCACTAGGCCATCAGGAGCACATTCTCTTTTAGCCCAGCATCTCCAGTTACTTCTAAAAAGCAATTGTAGTTGTCAGATGTGTCTGTACTACAGACACAGACCTGCTGACCCCTTGATTTTGGCCCATCGTTACTTCCAGACTTCTGGCCTCCAGAACTGTGAAAGGACACATACATACATGATTTCATTGTGGGTTTTAGGGGGCTTGTGAACTCCCATGAAGTTCAGTCATGGACCTGATCTTGGACCCTGGGTTAAGAATCCCAAATTGGAAAGAACCCTGGCATCAGGATGTCTGAATTCAGTCCCTATCTCTGCCACAGCAGGTGACCTCAAGCAGGTCACTTCCCCTTTTGTAGCCTGAGTTGGACTAGATGATCTCTGAAATCCCTGTCAGCTCTAAAGATCGATGAGTCTGTGAGCAGTTTCAAATGAGGATCACAATTAATTGCTCTTCTCCTGATCATTCTGCCCAATTTCCCATTTCATCCATTTCTGAAACAAGTCTCCCCATTTCCTTTGGCTTTGAGTAATCATTAAAAAATAGTCCTGTGCTGTGAGCCAAGAGAAATTTAACTGGCTATAGACTGGACATAGGCTTTTTAATAGGACCTTCCCAGTTGCAGTGGTTTCCTCCCCTTTCCCTTTATTTCAATATTCTCCCTGTTATGTGCATGTCAGGAAAGCTGTCACCCAGTGCATTGTGCTAAATTGTCTCAAAGAGGGAACTGGGGCTGAAAAGATCTCAGTGGAAAGAACAAAAAGATGGCTAAGCTTTCTGGGCCCAGTGACCTTTGAAGAGCCCCTGCCAAAAAACTAAGGGTGGGAAAGACAGAGTTTCCTTTTCATGCTGCCTTTTAATGGAAGAAGGAACACTGTAAGAAGTCAGATACAGGGTGTTAGGAAAGAGCTTGTGCGCCTTTCACACCGCTGATGCAGGGAGTGCTTGCTTCAGTTGCAGAGCAGGTGAGCTAACGGTTGTTGCTGGCAACAAGATTTCGGATGCCTCCTTGGCCGGCAAAGTGTATTATTCATCTCTGCATCTCGAATGCTCAGAATAGAGCTAGGTACATATTATGTGCTCACATTTCTGCCTAATGTGTGTGTGGCAGCTATGAAAATGTGCTGGTCATATCTCCTGCTGCAGGGGCATAACTGACAGCCTTAAGCTGCTGTCCTCTCTGTGTCCATCACCTCGTGTGCACTGAGGCCACACATCCTGTGGCTGCCCCCTCCCCCCAGTCAGTGACGTGGCCTAGCAGGGACATTAACTCACGCACATCCTGGTGATATGTGGATTTCCTTTGGCTTGTGGGCTTCCCACTGGCCTGGCCAAACCTTTTTTGGAACTGAGCTGCCAACTGAGATTCTCACATCCAGACCTCATTCCTTCCCACATCCCCTTCTACAGGTGTCAGACCTTCAACATTGTCTGAAGCCTCTCCTGTCTCCTGCTTCCTCCACAATAAATCTCTTGCTTGTCTGTCCCATCTTGGTGTCTTCTCCTTGGCAGACCTAAACTAATGAATAAGTCCTTGTAACTAAGAGCAGAGAGCGGCCATGTTGGGGGATATGGGAGAATGCACGTGATCATTTATTATTATGAGGCTCTTGTTAAAGCCACTTGAAACGTTTGGAACCCTGCAGTCAAAGTGATCCTTTCCAAAGGAAAACTGATTTCACCCTAAACCCTTCAATGGCTTCCCGCTGCTCTTAAGAGAAAGCCAGTGCTCTGCTGAGGCCTGCGAGGTTCACTTTGGTCTGGTTCCTGCTAACTTCTGCAGTCTCACTTGCATTACACTTGCCCTCACTCTCTCTTTTTGAGCCACACTTGTCCCTTTATTTGCCATCTTCTCTGCTGCTACAGAGCCTTTGGGTATGTTGTTCCTTCTGTTCAGAGCTCTATTCTCTCACCTTTTTGCCTAGTGAATTCATACTCATATCTGTACTTCAATATCACTTTGTCAGTGTAGCTTGCTTTGATCTTCTCAACGAGGTCAGATGCCCCCATGACATTTCCCATCATCTACCAAACTCCCTTATAGTGCTTATCAAGGTTGCAGTTTTTCATTTGCTTGAGGGTCTCTGGTTAATCTCTCTCCCTCTCTAGACTGTAAACTGCATAAGGAGACAGAACAGGATATGGTTTTGCTCACTATTGTCGCCTAGCATCCGGCACGTAGTCTAGCACAGAGTAGGTACTCAGTACATAATTGTGCGATTATTGAGCCCAAGTATTGGGGAAGGAGGGGCTGTTCTGGAATACAGTATTTTGAGTCTGGTTTTGAGTTTTGAGATTGATTTTACCCTCATACGTTAGCCCATTACTGTTTGACAGATGGTGGCAGAAGTCAAGAGACTTCCGGGTCAGAGACAGAGGACTTAATTACTCACAGTACAGCAGGTAGCATAAACATCAGATTTGTTTGCATCAGCTCCCCTTGCCTCCCACATCTGATGCGAAGGGTTCAGATGCATGCTCCTGTAGGCCACGTGTTGCATTACAGAAGAAGAACAAACACTGAGCCTGGGGAACCTGCCATTACTTAGCAGGGAGTAAGCAGGCTTGTTCTTTGTCCCAGAGGAAGACGTTACCTCATCCTTCAGGTTTCTTGCTGCAAACACAGTCCTGAGAAATGGCCCAAGGGAAGAGCTACCAAATCTTTAAAATCTTGGCATACCCAGCAAGATGGAAAGGAGCATAAGAGACCTGTGAAGGAGTGTTCCTCCAAAAATCACTTTTACCTAGGGAAATCCTCAGAAGAGACATTCTTGCTCTTGCGCTCGATCTCTCTCTCTCTCTCTTTCTCTCTCTCTCTCTCTCACACACACACACACACAGTATAGTATATATCTACACATAATGTATAACATTCCAGGATGGAAAAGGAATCTGGCTATGGGTTTCCTCACCAGAAGCATAGACCTGTGATGGCTAAAAGGGCCACATTTCTTTGAGTGTCAGTATTGCACAAAGGTTAGGAACATTGACTCTGGAACCAAGATAGTCTGGATTTGAATTCATACTCTGCTACTTTCTAGCTGTTACATCCTTTTTTTCAAAAAATATTATTTAATTGTTTGAGAATGAGAGAAAGAGAGAGAGACTGAGTTGGGGGAAGGGGCAGAGGCAGAGGCAGAGGGAAAAGCAGGCTCCCTGCTGAGCAGGGATTCCTCCCCTGCCCGCCAATGTAGTTGGGGGGCTGGATCCCAGAACCCTAGAATCATGACCCAAGCTGAAGGCAACCACTTAACTGACTGAGCCACCCAGGCACCTCTAGCTGTTACATCCTTGGGCAAGTTATTTAACTTGCCTGTGTCTCATTTCACTCATCTATAAAATGGGGGCACAACACACAGGAAGAGTTCAGTAAATGCAATTCTTTCTCATTGTGCTGGTGATTATTATTCTAGGCCCCCTGACCAACTGTGGAATGATCTAATGGCACTTCATTAGGCAGGGATAATGGTCTGCTGACCTGGAAACTCTGCCTCCAATATTTTAGTTATTCTGCTTTGGTGCTTAGGGCTAATCAAAATGTGAACCAGAGAGGTGGGGAGGGAGGCCAGGCATATACTGGTCTTACTATGCAAATACCTTAATCAGAGTCTAGGTTTATTAATTTAAATGTTTTTAAGTGATGATAAGGAGCTAAGGCAGGTTAGACTCTTGATATACATACAGCTGGCAGATACTGTCTTGAAACATAGAACCACTCATTGCTGAACTTAACTGCTTCTCTTTTTGTAGTGAATGTGGTGGAGGCACTTCAGGAATTCTGGCAGATGAAGCAGTCCCGTGGGGCAGACCTGAAGAATGGCGCTCTTGTGGTTTATGAGATGGTTCCCTCCAACAGCCCTCCTTACGTCTGCTATGTCACTCTACCTGGGGGAAGCTGCTTTGGGAGTTTCCAGGTAAGAGTTGCAAGCAGGCAGTAGCAAAGATAAATGCTTGGCTGCTAGTAGTGGTTTTCTCCATCACTTTGGCCATTTTTTGGTGTCTGAAATCACATATTTGAGCACCTGAACCAGTTCTGGGCACATCATTCTGGTAAGCCTCTGAGGTTCATTTAACCACAAAAGAACCTCAGTAGCTTCTCTTTCAGCCTACAAAAAACCACATCCACTTTGAATTGGATCCCTTATGAACAGGCCCTTTCTCTGTGTATCAGACTACCAGCACCTAGCCCATGTTCTAATCTGGCCATCCATCTTCCTGCCATCTCGATTTGAGAACACAGAATAGTATTCCTTGCCCACAGGGTTTCTTCATAGGCAATTACTAAAAGAAAGCAATGTTTCAGTTCTTTAAGAGGTCAAAGGGGAGGCACTATGTATGGTGGAGATAGTACTCATCTAAGAGAAGATCCGAATTCTTATTTTCCTCACTGCCAGAGAGGGCAAGTCAGGTAAATTCTCTGGGCCTCAGTTTGTCCATCTATAACAAGAAGGAGATAAGTTAGATTATTTCTACAATCTTTCTAGTGCTAGCACTCTACAGTTCTGTGAAAGAACTGTGATATAGGATGGTGAACAGTGGTTGCTTTTATAGGGTAATAAGAAATTTGACTAGCAGTCTTTGTTGGCTTCCACCATGACGTACTGTGGCCAGGGCCAAGAAGTTGCAGAAGGTGTTGGTGCAGTCCATCATCCTTATCTCCAGATACTTGCAAAATAGATCTCGAGTTCAGGTATGGCTTCATAAGCAAGCGAACATGTGGATTGAGGGCTGTATCATTGGTTTTGATGAGTACACGAACCTTGTATTAGAGGACGCCAAAGAGATTCGTTCTAGAACAACTAGTCAAGAAAACAACTGGGTCAGAACATGTTAAAAGGAGATAATATTACCCTGCTCCAAGGTGTCTCCAAACTAGAAACGATCAGTGAAGTGAGAAATTTTTTTAGAAGACCACGTAGATTGTTTTTATAGAGGTCCTTTGTTAGGAGTATAGTTCTAAAACATTTGTTTGTATTGTTTTGATTACCTTTAAGTTATTACCAGAACACAATAAATACTGTGGGATTGTTTTTATTTAAAAAAAAGAAGAGGGCTTACTTTGGCAGCACATATACTACAACTGGAACGATACAGAGCAGATTAGCATGGCCCTTGTACAAGGATAACATGCAAATTCGTAAAGTATTCCACATTTTTGAATCATTGAACACTGAATAACTAATGATGTACTGTGTGCTGGCTAACTGAACATAATAACAAAAGAAAGGAAAAGAAATTTAACTAGTATGAATATTGTCATCAAAGATGGATTCTTTGACATCACCCATAGGAAGGTAGCCTGCTGAAATGTCAACTTGGAGTCTGAATAGGAATTTAGAGGAGATATCTGATAGACATTTTGTTGTGTTTTATGGTTTGTATAACCTTTTGTCAAAGTTATAACCCCTGCTGTGTGCTTCCAAAGCCCCTTGAACTTCCCTTATCATGTCACTTATCACAACATATCATAATTGATTATCTCATCTAGTGGATTATGCTTGGTGGAGGCAGAGATAGTATCTGTCTTCTTTCTTATTCAAGTTTATTTTTTTATTTTTTATTTTTTTTAAACTTTTTTTTTTCTTAAAGATTTCATTTATTTATTTGACAGAATGAGATCACAAGTAGACAGAGAGGCAGGCAGAGGAAAGTAGACTCCCTGCCGAGCAGAGAGCCGAGCAGAGAGCCGAGCAGAGAGCTCGACACGGGACTTGATCCCAGGACCCTGAGATCATGACCTGAGCCGAAGGCAGCGGCTTAACCCACTGAGCCACCCAGGCGCCTCTTGTTCAAGTTTAAATCCTTACTACCAACTCAGCACCAGCCCAGCAAAGAGTAGGCACTTAATAAATCCATAGCATGAATGAGGGCCATTGTGGTTCAGCTCCTGCCTCAAACAGAAAAGTCCTAAGGAGACTTCATTTCAAACACAGTGACTAAATTTTTTCCCTCAGAGACCCAGCCATTTCAGAGAAATAAATATATGCTCATGATGACTAATGTTTATACTTTCTCTTCTAGAAAATAAGATCTTCCTTCTCTCAGGTCATCTTATTACTGAATAAGGATTTGATAATTTTATGGTGATGTCCATAACTGGACCATCATAGTAATTTGATTTCTGTTCCCCACCCCCAAAGAATAGAATTATCTATCTTGGCTTCTTTTAGCTTATATCTCTTATGTCCATTTTGGCAGGTGAAATTTCTCCTAGTGGTTTTCTTTATGGATGACTTTTCAGGAATAGCACTACACTGTAGAATGAACAGCAGGCTAGTGAGTAGAGACAGGCTAGTGAACAGAGAAATTGAAGAAGATGACTTAAGGTTAATGCACCAACTACCATATTCTGAGAGACCTGTCAGCTCAAAGAAATCGGGAGTTATTGATACTGAGGGTAGTTAATCAGTGAACATATGCTGATCGACTTTTAAAAACTGTAACATTACTTCCTTCCTTTCCTCTAACCCTAATCATAAATGACAGAGGCCACAGAGGCCTTTGAGGCTGCCAGTGATGATGAATTATAAAGGAATATTATAGTGCCTGGGGATTTAAGGTTGAGTGATTTAAAACTTCTGAAAATCAGACTTGTTCTATGATACCCATGTTGAATATAACATAAAAAACGTTAATTAACTTTTAATTTTTTCTTGGTTTGTTCAGGTCAGCTTTCCTTCCCCTTGTCACCCCTCTCCTCTTTATTTCCACTGGGGGGGAAAAAGACTATAAATTCCTTCTTCAGATCTTGGACTCTATTCAGGGATAGCTCATTGATTCACGACATTACTGGGGGAAACGCCTGCTTGAAGCTAAAAGCAAAGTCCAAGAACCCCAGATGGGTGCTTCTGGTAGAGACTAGAGGTCTTCTCTGCAGAAGCAACCTAGACACAGATTTGTTCTACTCTTAGGGTATCCAGAGGCATGAAGACAAATCTTGCCTATGCACAGAACAGGAGAACAAGATAGAGATTTTGAATGGGCTGGGCAGAATCTGGCTTTTGAGTAATGAATTCTGTTGACAGTTTAAACGGGGATATCTTTTATATCCAGTGATTATGTGCTGACTTCAGCAGCCTTCCTCATTCTGCATTCAATTTGGTATGAGCTATGGCCATCTCCAGTTCCTTAATGACTTCAGGATGTTGAATCAAAATTATGTTTCCAAATGCCTCAACCATTTTACGTTACAAACTTTGGAGGGTGTGCTGAATGAACTGATTTATCCAAAGACTGTCCCAGCCTCTTCTTTCCCAGTGTTTCCCCTCCCACCATTCCTTCTGCTCTCTTAGATATACGCATGGACGTGTTTTCTCTTTCTCTGCTCTGCCTAGTTTTGCCCTACAAAAGCTGAGGCCCGGCGGAGTGCTGCAAAGATTGCACTGATGAACTCTGTGTTTAATGAACATCCTTCCCGAAGAATCACTGATGAGTTCATTGAGAAGAGTGTCTCTGAGGCTCTGGCATCTTTCAATGTAAGTTACTGGGAATTGAAAGGAAGAAGAGCGGGGGTTGGGAAAACTGGCTGGTTGGGAAGTCTTGTAAATCACTGGGAAACAGAGCAGCAATTCTTTTCTTTCCTGTCTGTACCTCCTTCTGTTTATTCTCTATCACTCTTGTATATTATATGTTCCCTATGTCTCAATCACTGATTCTGTATGTATGTTTATGTTTTTGTTGCTATTTTTCTGCTTTCATTGTGTCTCTTTGGTATCTGGAAACCTTTAATTCAAGATCTATGGAATTTTAGAGATAATCCAAAATAAAAACTGAGCTTGAATTCTACTTTTCCCAACTTTGATGTAAGAACTTACTCCCTGGGGTGCCTGGGTGGTTCAGTGGGTTAAGCCTCTGCCTTCAGCTCAGGTCATGATCTCAGAGTCCTGGGATCGAGCCGGAATTGGGCTCTCTGCTCAGTAGGGAGCCTGATCCTCGTGCCCCCCGCCCTGCCTGCCTCTCTGCCTACTTGTGATCTCTCTCTCTGTCAAATAAATAAATTAAATCGTAAAAAAAAAAAAATTACTCCTGTCTTCCTCCAATGTTTGTTTTGTTTGTTTGTTTGTTTGTTTATGAAGGCTTTATGCCTGGCATGGAGCCCAGTGCAGGCTTGAACTCTTGACTCTGAGATACAAACTTGAGCTGAGGTCTAGATTTGGTAGCTTAACTGACTGAGCCACCCAGGCACCCCTGGGTTTTTTTGTTGTTGTTGTTGTTATTCTTTTTTTTTATATGACGGTTCTTAGTGCCACTTGTCTCCCTTAGTTCATTTATTAATAAAGAACACTTTATAATATAGTGTCATATTTCCTTTTATCCTTTCTAGGCATGGGGTGGATAATTTATTTACTCTCCTCAAAAAGGATGTCTATTCTTTCAAGTGATGATGATAATGATAACCATAGCTAATCCTAATTGAGTATTTACTTTGTGCCAGGGACGATTCCAGGGGATTTATATGTATTTTATCTCATTTGATCATCACAATAACAGCTGAGGTATAGGAACTGTTTTTACCCCTATTTTACAGATGAGGAAACTAAAAATATGGAAGTGCAATTTTGCCCGAAGGGATGTAGCTAGGAAGTGATAGAGCCAAGACTGGAGCCCATTTGGACTTAGAATTTTCTAGCTCAGGAGTACATCTTAGAAATGAATGCTGCCTTCTTTCTTCCTTTCCACAAGTTCACTGATAGGGTGATGAAGTTCTCTGTTTCTGTTCTCTTTGAATTTAAGATGTAATTACATGTACTAAACCACTTTGATTATCTGTTCATGTATTTATTAGTGTTGAACACTTTATTTTATTTTTTTTAAAAGATTTGTTTATTTATTTGACAGAGAGAGAGGGACAATGAGAGCAGGAACACGAGCAGGGGGAGTGGGAGAGGGAGAAGCAGGCTCCCTACGGAGCAGGGAGCCTGGAGCCCGTTGTGGGGCTCAATCCCAGGACCCAGGACCCCAGAATTATGACCTGAGCCGAAGACAGACGCTTAACGACTAAACACCCAGGCACCTCTGTTGAACACTTTAAATCATAAATTAGCTTCCCTCTGTTACGCAGGACCCATATAATTTTCTCCCATTTCTCTTTGCCCCAGTCAGCAGTATCTACAGGGAATAAAAACAATTTTTATATTAATCAAATTCAATTAAAATTAGGAAAGTACATTTATCACTTTGCATTTATCACAGTACATTTATTAAGTCACCTAATGTATTATACAATGAAACATTAGTTTGGGTTATAGAAAGCAAGGGTTCATCATTTTGAAATTATGGTTCTACTAGTTATGTGACTTCAAGTAAGTTACTTAATCTAAATCTCAGTTTCCTCATCTGTAACAATTATACCTATCCCATAGGATTATTGGATAGAAGAGCATATATTCAAGCACTTAGCATATGTTACTTGTTTAGATGCCTTTGGATGCAAGTAATAGAAAAATCTCACTTCAAACTGACTTAAGGGAATAAATCAAGAAAGGAAATTTATTCTCTTACATGATAGGAAGTTCAGAAGTAAAGATTTCAGGGCTGGTTTATTCCATGGATCAAGAGTGTGAATGTCGGAGCACCTGGGTGGCTCAGTGGGTTAAAGCCTCTGCCTTCAGCTCAGGTCATGATCTCAGGGTCCTGGGATCTAGCCCTGCATCAGGTTCTCTGCTTAGTGGGGAGCCTGCTTCCCCCTCTCTCTCTGCCTGCCTCTCTGCCTACTTGTGATCTCTCTCTGTCAAATAAATAAATAAAATCTTAAAAAAAAAAAAAAAGAGTGTGAATGTCATCATCTACTGGCCTAAATTCTTTCCATCTCTCTGCTCAGCCATCCTCTAGATATTGGCTTTGTCCTTGGGCTGGCTTCCCTTAGGGTGGAGGACAGCTACAGAATTTCAGACATTAAAACAGACATAACTACAGTTAGAGATGGAAAGAGACCATTTTTCTTTCTTTCATCTCTTTCTTTCTCTTTATTTTTTAAAAGTAGGCTCCACACCCAACCCAATGTGGGGCTTAAACTCAGTACCCTGGAATCAAGAGTCACATGCTCTACCAAATGAGCCAGTCAGGTGCTCTGAAACTTCTAGTATCTCTTCAGTAGTAAGGAGTCTTTTCCCAGAAACCCTCTGGCCCAGAAACCCTTCAGCAGACCTCTCTCCTACTTCCCAATGGCCAGAATTCCCACCTTAAAACCAATTACAAGCGGGGCGCCTGGGTGGCTCAGTGGGTTAAGCCGCTGCCTTCGGCTCAGGTCATGATCTCAGGGTCCTGGGATCGAGTCCCACATCGGGCTCTCTGCTCAGCGGGGGGCCTGCTTCCCTCTCTCTCTGTGATCTCTTCCCTTCCTCTCTCCTACTGTGATCTCTCTCTGTCAAATAAATAAATAAAATCTTAAAAAAAAAAAAAAAACCAATTACAAGCAAAAAAGGTTAGGATTTACCCAGTGGAATTAGAGGATAAAATCATTCTTCCCTGAGAGAGACGCATGGGAGATGGGTAGGTACTGGAACAAGATTAAGATTCTGTAGCAGGGAAGAAGGAAATAGATGTCACCAGCAATGTCTACTACAAAGCATTTAGGCAGTATAAATTAGTATTATTCCTGCCATTGTTTCTATTTGATTAACCCCTCAAAATTGAGAACTTGATAGATTTCTCATTAATTTCCCAGTAGAATCGCCATATCCCAAGTAACATTGATTTGGTATTAGCCATGGGTAAAAGGTGATATTCACATTTCTTTGCTTTCAGCCTTTGTTCTTTTAAAGTTCTGACTTGGAGACTGTATGTCTTGAGAAATCACCCAGTCTCTGTAGGTCTGAGTTTCTTCATTTGTAAAATGAATAGGTTGAATTTAAATTAACTCTAATTCCTTTGCAATAATATTCTAATGTTCCTACCATGTATCAAGTATTCTGTGATTAAATGTGTATTGAATAAATCGGGTTCCTTTATAACCATGTTAGATGTAGAAGTGTGACAGGAGGTAGATCTTGTGGGTCAAGTTGTGGCACAACTTGTGGGTCATGCCACTTTGGTGTACTTCGAATAGGTTTCTGTTGTGCCATAATACTGAGCCCCTCAGCTTTCAAGGGACTGAGAAAGGCCCAGGGCAGATGGCCTCCTCTGCCAGCAGGCTCTTCTGTATACCCCAGTTGGTTGTACAGATGTGATCATTACTTTCTATGTACTGTACAATGGAAAACTCTGGAGGTACTGAATAAGGTATCATATTAAATATTATAGGAAAAATGAAACTGGTTACTTGCATCAGGGCCGTAAATGCTAATAGTGAAGATTACCTTTTTCTTCCCTCCCTCTAACTTTTCATTTTTAAATCCAGATTTTGTGATCTTTGCTTTGCCATGAAGGTTAACTACATGTTGGCATGTTGTTTCTCATGAGCCACAAAACAGTATGGGTTGATCCTATGTAGTTCTGACTTCTTGTTGACCCTAGCAGAGTGAAAACAAATAATAAGCTAGCACCTATGATATACTTTCTGAGTGCATTGAATTATTTTAGATGTAGTACATATATTGTAACCCCCCATGAAAAGTGCCCCATAATGAACTGAATTTGGATTTGGATATAACTTGATTGGCTCCTGACCTCTACCTAGTCCTGTTTCTCAAAAAGAGTAGAATCTTAGGTGTAGGGCAGGAATGATCATGTAGAATGAGCTAGAAAGAGCAGGCAACTTCTCAGGAAGCAGGAAGAGAAAGTTGGGTACTTGCGTTCCCAGTAGTCTCCTGGCTTTATTTTCCTAGATCAGGTTGACAAAAGGTCACCAATAAACCAGGACATGCCCTTATTTTGGAAATCCCAGACAACACCCAGGTTTGGAATTATCTCTAATAATGTTAAACCATGGGGTACCTGGGTGGCTCAGTGGGTTAAGCCTCTGCCTTTGGCTCAGGTCATGATCTCAGGGTCCTGGGATCTAGCCCTGCATCAGGTTCTCTGCTCAGCAGGGAGCCTGCTCCCCCACCCCCGACCCTGCCTCTCTGTCTGCCTCTCTGCATACTTGTGATCTCTGTCTGTCAAATAAATAAATAAAATCTTAAAAAAATATATAATGTTAAACCACCACCAAACAGCACAAAACCAGAGCCAGTATCGGAATGTATTTGGATTGTGTAACTGGATACCCAGCCTAATGTAACAATGTACCACATTTTATATAATTGGAGTTTTAAAAAATTTTAATTTTTTATTTTTAAAAAGATACTTATTTACTTGAGGGAGAGAGCACGAGCAACATAGAGGGGCAGAGGGAGAGGGAAAAGCAGGTTCCCCGCTGAGCAGGGAGCCTGATGTGGGGCTCGATCCCAGGACCCTAGGACCATGAACCTGAGCTGAAGGTAGACACTTAACAGACTGAGCCACCTGGGCACCCCAGTAATTTTTTAATTTAATTCTTGAGACAGTCTTAGGAGATGGATCTGTGACTATTCCCGTTTTACAGATGAGGACACAGAGGAACAGAGAAGTTAAATGAACGATTTCACCAAGGCTTCTCGGCTACTAGGAGATCCAGTCCATGTTCTTAACTTCTTTACTGTACTGTTTTTTGCTCAGGATAATGTATCTTAGTTGTACCTTTACAGGGTCATGTCACCAATAAGATACAAGAGGGAAATGTCCAAGAGGCCAAACTGCTATCCAGAATTTACCATGCTGATAGCTCCTACTGTTTCCCTTGAAAATGCATTTGCCCAGTTACCCTTTAGGCTAGTCCAATCCTGTATGCTGAGCTCACTCTGTTATTTTTACTAAGTCAGGGTTCTTCTCTCTGTCCAGTGTTCCCTCTTTGTAAGATAGGAAAAATTAGATTGGCCTCTGTCGCCTGAGTTAGTATGTGTGTTGACTTTGGAGTCCTCTAGGTCTGTGGTGACCAGAATAGCCATCAGCCACCATGTAGCTTTTTAGCACTTGATATGTGGCTTGTGTGAATTGAGATGTCCTGTAAGCATGAAAGAGACATCAGATTTTGAAATCTTAGTATAAGACAAAGAATGTAAAATATTTCATTAAAAAGTTTTATGCTGGGGCACCTGGGTGGCTCAGTGGGTTAAAGCCTGTGCCTTCAGCTCAGGTCATGATCCCAGGGTCCTGGGATCAAGCCCCACATTGGGCTCTCTGCTCAGTGGGGAGCCTGCTCCCCCGCCCCCTCTCTGCCTGCCTCCCTGCGTACTTGTGATCTCTGTCTGTCAAATAATAAATAAAGGGCGCCTGGGTGGCTCAGTGGGTTGAGCCGCTGCCTTTGGCTCAGGTCATGATCTCAGGGTCCTGGGATCGAGTCCTGTATCGGGCTCTCTGCTCAGCAGGGAGCCTGCTTCTCTCTCTCTCTCTCTCTGCCTGCCTCTCCATCTGCTTGTGATATCTCTCTGTCAAATAAATAAATAAAATCTTAAAAAAAAAAAAGAACTTCTGTAGCCATTTTCAAAAAAAATAATAATAATAAATAAAATCTTAAAAAAAGTTTTATGCTAATTATAGTTTAAGATAGTATTTTGAATATATTAGCTTAAATAAAACATGCTCTTAAAATTAGTTTTACGTGTTTAATGTGGCAACTAGGAATTTTTTTTTTTAAGATTTATTTATTTATTTATTTAGAGAGAGAACTTACAAATGCTCGCAGGGGGCTAGGCGGGGGGGGGGCAGAAGGAGAGGAAGAGAGAAACCCAAGCATGCTGTGCTGAGCGCAGAGCCCTACGCAGATGGATTCCACAACCCTGAGATATCGACCCAAGCCTAAACCAAGAGTCAGACATTCAACTGACTGCCCCACCCAGGTGCCCCTAGGAAATTTTAAATTAGGTTGGGGGCTTGTGTTATATTTCCCCTGGACAGTGCTGCTTGAGGCGATAATCCTGACTGAAAATCTATTTATCTTTTCCTTTCCTCTGTTACAGGGCAACAGGGAGGAAGCTGACAACCCAAATACAGGGATTGGTGCCTTCCGATTCATGCTGGAATCCAATAAGGGCAAGTCAATGTTGGAGTTCCAGGTACTTTTCCACGTACTTCTCTGACTCTGGTGACACAGATCAACCTGTGGATAGATACTAATCCCTAAGTCACTGATACTCAGTTGAAAGGGAAGGGAAAGAAGGTTAGAATATTTTTCAAAATATAAAGACCTAACTTTCCCAAAGGGCGTATCAGAGATGGTATGAGATGCTTGCATAAATACATTTTGTAAGAGGTTCCCCATGTAATTCTAATGCAAACTCCCCATATAAAATCACTGTCCTTATGCTTCATATCTTCTTCCCCCAGGAACTAATGACAGTTTTTCAGCTGCTGCACTGGAATGGCAGCCTTAAGGCCATGAGGGAAAGACAGTGCTCTCGGCAGGTAAGAGGTTCTATAGGTAAGTGCAAGGAGTATGGCAGAAGAACTATTTTGAGGGGGCTGTTGTTAGAAATAAGCAGGCCTATAGTTATCAGGTTGTGAACACTGAAAGTTTCCCTTAGAGGGCCCTCTTCATTCCTATCATCTTTTTTTTTTTTTTTTTTTTTCACTTTTTTTTTTTTTTTTTTTTTTT